>NW_020327466.1:0-202500 GCF_001858045.2 Oreochromis niloticus | reverse complement strand
AGTTGGAACAATATACACAGTTTGAATAAATACTTGGTAATAAATATATAAATAAATAAATACTTGTCATAAATAAATACATAAATAAATAATTTAGTTTAAAAAGTTTTTCTGTAAATAGTAAATTTATTTTATATAAACACCATTTAGTTCATATCAGTTCATGTGGTGTGGTTTTAGTTCATTAAAAATTTGTTAGTAAGATTTAAAAACGTTTTTGTTTAATTCATTTAGACTGTGGTGATTTCTTTTTGTTTAAAATTCAGAAGCCGTAGGGGCGGAGCCAGAGCTTACTTAAGGGGTAAGCCGGCAGGCCAGGCTCATTCTGTCGTTGCCCTTCAACGGAGACAGTCGCTCTTTTAGCAGCAGACCTATTTTTAGTTTTTTAGTGTGCCCAGGCCTGAAGAAGACCAATAGCGGTCGAAACGTCGCCACAGCGGCACACGATTTTTGTTTTTGAACCTTTTGGAAGGCATTTTTAGTTTGTAAGAGTTTAATTTAATTTTTTACTTTTATTTTTTTATTGTTTTATTTTTTTAATAGAAAATAAAAAAAACAAAAAAAACAAAAAAACAACAAAAATAACAAAAAAATATTGAAATTTTCACCAGCCCTCCATTATGGCTGATGGAGGGTGGCAGCAGGTCCGCTATGGGAGGAGGGGTCGCTCCCGTATGCAGACCAATATTAATCGACCCCAATTTCAAGACCGGGATTGGTCTTCTTGGGACCGGGGAGGGAGGGGCCCAGGAGGGAAGGACCGCGCATACCTCGGTCCTCCCCAGGGAGGACGGGGCCGTAACCCACCTCCTAACCCTGACCGGACTCAATTCCACATCCCTAACCCCTAACCCCCCTAACCCACCCCTGTGATGGGCCCTAACCTTAACCTCCCCCTCTCCTCTTTACCCCTCCTCCCCTCACCCCTCACTTCTTCAACCCCATCCATGGGACCCCGCCTGGAGCTTCGCTGGGGGTCTCTGGAGACCTGAGATGGGCGCAGGTATGGTCTGTGCACCGGAGCCCGGCCCCCCTTCGGGGACCGTGCTCCCAAACTCGATTTCCCCTGACCTTAGTATTTCCAGTTTGAAGTATGGACTCTTCATCCCAGCAAATAGAAGCTTAATTCCTGAGTCCCACAGGCTGTTGTTACTCAGGTCCAGCTCTCTCACACTAGAGGACCGGGAGCTGAGAACTGAAGACAGAACTTCACAGCCTCTGTCTGACAGGTTACAGCCACTCAGTCTGAAAAAGTAAAATGAG
This sequence comes from Oreochromis niloticus, assembly GCF_001858045.2. NCBI lineage: Eukaryota > Metazoa > Chordata > Actinopteri > Cichliformes > Cichlidae > Oreochromis > Oreochromis niloticus. Next base: position 201,237 of record NW_020327466.1, on the reverse strand, counting down.
TAGAACTTCTGTTAAAGTATACTCGCCATGCAAAGAGGAGCTATTACATGCTAAAATTATTAATACCTTATGTTAAAAACACAGAAATGTGGCAGTTTACTGTCACTTGGACGGAAATACTTACAAAAAAAAACATACACAGAGGGGTCCAATCTTTTAGTTTTTGTAAGTAAAACTGATTTAATGAGGTCAAGTAATGGAAATCCAACATTGCGTGATCTAACCTTAGCATTTCCAGTTTGAGGTATGGACTCTTCATTCTAGCAAAAAGGAGTTTCACTCCTGAATCCTGCAGCTTGTTGTTGTTACTCAGGTCAAGCTCTTTTAAACTAGAGTACTGGGAGCTGAGAACTGAGGACAGAGCTTCAGAGCTTCTGTATGACACGTTACAGCAGCTCAGTCTGAAAAAGTACAATAAGTAAAACTTCTGTTAAAGTATACTCATGGTGCAAAGAGGAGCTATTATATGCCAAAATCCATTATACCTTATGTTAAAAACACAGAAATGTTGTAGTTTATTGTGACTTGGACTGAAATACTTTGAAAAATGGGCAGATAAGTGTGTATTTTTTTAAGTGAAATTGATGAAATGACAGTAATTGATGAAAACCGGAATTCGCTTGATCCAACCTTAGCGTTTCCAGTTTGCAGTATGGACTCTTCATCCCAGCAAACAGAAGGTTCACTCCGGAATCCTGCAGATTGTTGTAACCCAGGTCTAGCTCTCTTAGACTAGATGACTCGAAGCTCAGGACTGAGGACATAGTTTTGCAGCTTCTGTCTGACAGGTTACAGCTACTCAGTCTGAAAGAGTACAACAAGTAAAATTTCTGTTAAAGTATACTCATGGTGTAATGAGGAGGTACTACATGCTGAAATCTTTAAAACCTTATGTTAAAAAACACAGAAATATGGCAGTATACTTTCACTTAGACTGAAATGCTTAAAAAAAGACACATGCAGGGGCCCAATTTTTAAGTGAAATTGCTTAAATGATTTTAATTGATGAAAACGCAACTTTGCTTAATCTGACCTTAAACTTTCCAGTTTGCAGTATGGGCTTTTCATCCCAGCAAAGAGGTGCTTTAGTCCAAAATCCCTCAGGTCGTTGTAACTCAGGTCCAGTTCTCTCAGACTAGAGGACTTGAAACTCACGACTGAGGACAGTGTTTCACAGCTTCTGTCCGACAGGTCACAGCCACTCAGTCTAAAAAATGAAGACAAGTAACCTTTTTGTTAAAGTATATTCATGGTGGCATGAGTAGCAACTATATTTAGCAATATTTCAATACTGTTTCAGGATACACTAGAATCCTTATAACCTTACGTTAAAAAATTCAGCAATGTGTCGGTTGTGACTTGGATTGAAATACTTAAAAGACATACAGACACATTGGCCCAATTTTGTATTTTATTGTTTTAAGTGAAATTAATTAAATGACATGAACACTCTGGATTCCAGAGTATAATAGGCTTTTTTTTTTTTTTACTACTTTTGATTTTGCATCTATATTTCACCCTTAAAAACTGTTTATGTTGCCTTGTTTTGTATCATTCTTTTCAGCACAACCTCATATGTCTGAATCTACATTTACAATTTTTCATTTTGACATACTATATTGGTACAATTGATCTAAATTCAGACAAAAAACATAAAATCTAAGTAGAAAAAAGTTATATTTTTTACTGTAAAAACCACAAACATCTTTAACAAATCACTTACATAACTTGAAATGCAAATAAAAATTGTAAATTAAAAAAAATATGCACAAGTTTTGCAATCACCAAAGTCATATGCAACCATTTAACTAAAAATGCATCCAAGGCCTCAGGCGTTTTTATATAACCATTTAAAACAATTTACAGAACAATCCGGTGTTTTCATCAAATAAGAAGTCATACAAACTTTTGTTGAGAACAACACAGCCTCGATCCTGCAGGTCAACAGGAGGTGCATCACTTTTCCTGTTTTCCACCTGGAGACAGTGTTTACACTGCAATCTGCCTTTGGTGGCTTTTTTGGAGTAACTGTGACATTCACTATTATAACTCACACACAAAAGAAAACAACGACTACACTACACACTAACTACACACTAACTATAGACTCCAAACAAGCCAAATGTCACAAATCACTCTCTCCCTTTCTTTTGCCAGCTTGTTCACTCACTGGCATAACTCCTAAAGCTTCCTAAACCACTAAATGCCACGTGTTGCCATATAATTCTTTGATTGGTCAACATGGTACACTTTAACACCAAAAGGGAAGGGGTGTTTTTTCTTTTTTTTTTGCTCACAAACGGAGAGTGCTTGCTAGCGCTGTTCTTAGAAAACAACTTTTTTACCATTTCTTCACACCGTAAATACCACTGTCTTATTTAGAAAAAACACTGCATGTATTTTAGCATAACTCTGGTTTTACATGGCCTATAAACACAATTGAAAAAACTGTTATATAGTTTGAAGTCTGCACTTTTGACCCAAGTTGAAATGGAGACTCTAGGTCGCTGCATCTTATTGCTGTGTTGTGTCATCTTAAATTGGTCATGTGATTTGGACACGGCGGTCTGTCCAGCAACTCCAGAGTCCAGCAACTGATGAAAACACAACATCACATTATCTGACCTCAGTATTTCCAGTTTGCAGTATGGACTCTTCATTCCACCAAACAGAAGCGTCACTCCTGAATCCTGCAGGATGTTGTTACTCAGGTCCAGCTCTCTCAGAATAGAGGACTGGGAGCTGAGAACTGAGGACAGAGCTTCACAGCTTCTGTCTGACAGGTTACAGCCATTCAGTCTGAAATAAAGGGGAGATGTAATTGTAGCATTTATGATGAAAAACAACTAATCATGGAATGAAGGGGCCGGCATAAAAAAACAATTCAGTGATTTTTAAGATGACACGTTCTTTTAATTTCCAACTGTAGATTTTTATTCTCAAGCCTAACACTTAAAAATAATTATTTATTTGATACTAAATCTTGGTACACATTCCCCGAGTTTATGAAAATGAAGTGGTACTGAAGTTGCTGCTAGTGATGTGTGATACCACTGATTTCCTTTCTGATCTGAAATGAGTTAAAATTCATGTTGATATTGGCAATATTGATCTGCATACACATTGAATTTTCTGCCCCTTTTATGTATGAAATATTTTGAGTTGTATTTTTTAATTTTTAAAGCCAACCGTTGCTGTTTTATGATGAACAACAGTGGTGTTCATGACAGGGCTGCAAGGATACTACACTCCAAAAGCACTGCCTACAGCTAAATGTTATGTGGATGAATCAAAAGATGAGAGTTAAATAAGAAGAAAGGATTAAGTGCCAAACAATTATTTGGTTCATCTGGACATGGTGTTTTCAGTGGGAGACTTCTTCCAAGTGACTTCAGTCTCATGTGACTGCAAGTTTCCCCTGCAGAAGTTGAGAGATGTCATTATGGAGGCAGATGAAACACTGGTTTCGTATGATGTTACATCTCTCTTCACTTGCATTCAAGTCACTGAAGTGTTAGAGGTAGTTCATAAGAGATTTCAGGAGGACGCCAACCTCAGCAACAGGACCACTCTTAGCATGGACCAAGTGTGTTTGCTTTTGGAACTGTCTTAATTCCACCTATTTCACATACAAGGGTCAGTAACACAGGCAGAAACATGGGTGTGCCATGGGTTCCCCAGTTTCACCCATTGAGGCCAACTTGCACATGGAAGAAGTGGAAAAGAGGGCTTTCTCATGCAAGCTTGGAACACCACAAAGTCATTGGTTCAGGTATGTGGATAACACCTGGGTGAAAATCAAATCCAAGGACGTATCACAATTCACTGATCACATTAATTTGGTGGACCAATATATCAAATTATGAATCAGTAATTAAGGTTGGACTCACATCATCCAGTGGAGCACAAACTGGGTGTCACCAGGATGCTACAACACAGAGTGAACATCATCCCCATAGATACAATGGCCAGGAAAGCAGAAGAACGTCACATCAAGAAGGCCCTGAGTAAATGTGGTTATCCCAGCTGGACATTTGTCAAAGCTGAGAAGGTACTTAATAGACAGCTCCAGCCGATCCAGGAGGGAATGACAACTGCTGCCTAAGCGCACACCCATAGTGATCCCATATGTGTCAGGAGTACCAGAACAGTTGAGATGCTTTTTTGCTAAACGTGCATCTCTGTGGCTTTTATACCCCAAAACACACCGTGCCAAAAATTGGTCCACCCCAGGATTGCCATGATTTATACATCAGAGAAACCAAACAACCTCTGTCGAAGTGGATAGCACAACACAGAACAGCTAACTCGTCAGGCCAGGATTGTACAGTGTATTTACACCTACGGTTATGGCTTCAAGTCTGGATTCTTCTGGTGATTGCTTAGATTTTCTTGGCATTGGAATCTTGAGCTATAATATATGTAAAAGTTGGAGTAGAATGTTCCATTACTTAGGAATGTAAATTCTTCCAATAATAGAACATAAAGTCATGAGGGGTTAATGACCTCTGAACAAAACTATGAGTGACTCTATGCATTATTTCCAAATAAACTGATGAGCACATATTTACTTACAAAGCTTTGTTGGAGGCTTTGACCACTGGCAGCAGCCTCAGAAGAGCCTTCTCTGAAGCAGAAAATTTCTTCAGGTCAAACACATCCAGATCTTGTTCTGATGACAGCAAGATGAAGACCAGAGCTGACCACTGAGCAGGAGACAGTATATCACTGGAGATACTTCCTAAACTTAGGGACTGTTGGATCTCCTCCACTAGAGAAAGATCATTCAGTTCATTCAGACAGTGGAACAGAATGATGCTTTTCTCTGCATACAGATTCTCACCGATCTTCTTTTTGATGTACTTGACTAGTTTCTTATTGTTCTGTGAGTTACTTTCAGTTTGTGGCAGCAGGTCTCGTAAGAGGGTCTGACTGGACTGCAGTGAAAGACCCAGGAGGAAGCGGAGGAACAAGTCCAGGTGTCCATTTGGCAGAGGTGGGACCAAGTCATTGTTTTGCAAGTCTCAAGTAAGTCCCAAGTCTTTATCCTCAAGTCACAAGTCAAGTCTCAAGTAAAGTCAAGCAAGTCAGAGTCAAGTCGCAAGTCAAGACAGACAACTTTCAAGTCAAGTCCCAAGTCCGAAACTTTGAATTTCAAGTCCTTTCAAGTCTTTTTTTTAACCCTCTGGGGTCCCGGGTATAATTGGCCGTTCTTGACTACTTTTGATTTTACTTCTATATTTCACTTTTAAAATATGTTTTTCTTGCCTTGTTTGGTATCATTATTTACAGCACAACCTCAAATATCTGAAATTTGAGTTATTTTTTTTCATTTTGGTATACTATATTAGCACAGTTGATCTAAATTCAGACAAAAAATTCAGAATCCGAGTAGAAAAAAGTTATATTTTTTTACATGTTTAACGAATCATTTTCATGACTTGAAATGCAAATAGAAATTGTACATTTCTAAAAATTATGCACAAGTTTTGCAAACAACAAAGTTATATGGTACTATTTACCTAAAAATGCAGCCAAGGCCTCAGGCGTTTTTTATATAACCATTTAAATCTATTTACAGAACAATCAGGTGTGCTGCATCAAATAAGAAGGCACACAAATTATTTGTGCCAGTCCAAAATATGTAGTTTGTGTTCAGTATAAGACAGAGGAGAACACCACAGGCCTAAACCCTGCAGGTCTGACAACTGGAGGTGCAACAGTCCAGTTTTCTATGTGGAGACAGCGTTTACACTGGAATCTGCCTTTGACAGCTTTTTTAGATCAAATATGAAATTCAGCAGTCTAACCGACACACAATACAAAACAATAACTACACAACAAACTAACTACAGCCTCCAAACACGCTAAACGTCACTAATGTCTCACATATGAAAACGCTCTCTCTCTCTTTCTTTCGCTCGCCCGCTTTCCGTCGCGGGTGTCACTCCTAAAAACTTCCCCTTCTCCCTAAACAACCAAATGTCACATGTTGCCTTATCATTTTTTTGATTGGCTGACATGGTCAACTCTAACACCAATAGGGAAGGGGTGTTTTTCTTTTTCTTTTTTCACTCGAAAGTGGAGAGCGTATGCTAGGCTGTCTGTAGAAAACGCAGTTTTTGTCTAGCATCCCTGTTGAGAATAACCTTTGCAAATAAACAACAGCTAATAATATAAGATCAAAGTATTTTATTTGATGTATTGACATAAATGACAGAAGAAAAAGGCCATGTATAGCAGGACTACTCAATTACACACTAAGGTGGGCCAGATTTTCTAACCCAAAAAAATTTTTTTCCCAGGCTCAGACATGCAAAAGTTAAACACGACCATATACTAATTGCAAATTGAACACAGTGATTTTGAATTGTGATGTGATGGTAAAATAAATATTTGTCAGTCTAAACTGGGTTAAATCTACGGGGTTAATGATGGGGAGGAGACGGAGAGAGACTGAGTACAGCTACAGAACCCACTTTCTGAAACGGACCCTGCTCACCATTCACCGACAATTCTGAGCTAACAAGTTGCATGTTATTCTTGGATGCGCTTGCAGGACTGGATTTAAAATAGCATGACAAACATATCATACCTGTTAAAGCCAAACAGTATCATCAACGTAGCCCGAAGAACATTTGCTAATAAGATGAAGTTAGCTAAGTCAGCTGCCTCATCGTAGCAAAAAAAAAAAAAAAAAAAAGCACCTACCGTTCTTTATGCAACTTCAAATGTCGGACAAAGTTGGAAGTTGTTCCATCTCCGTCTGTGATTCTCTTCTTGCATGTTTTGCATATTGCATTTCGTTTTTTGTTGACTACTTCGTAGTTTATGTACCCGAAAGAAATTACTCTTGGAAGCATTTTTGGCTCGAGCGTTTTTGTTCTTGTTTTTTTCAAATCTGGTTAATTTGATTGGCTGTGCTACAGCCCACGCTCACATACATACGGAGTGTGGTAAGAATGAATGAATGAATAAAGTGAATTAATTGTCCGCACTTTTTATATAATATGTATGTTAAATTTTAGATTTGGGTAAAATATCAAGTCTTTTCAAGTAAACAGGTTCAAGGGGGGGCGCTAGTGAGCACCGAATGGAGTAGACGTGTTTCTGTGGAGCTCCTCACACTCTCTTCACATTTTGGACTTTATTGTCTTATCCCTCACAATTTTTGGTTCTCACTGAAGAACACTTGTTTCCTAACTTAAACAGGATGCCCAAATCAAAAGCTGAAAAAGCTAAAAAGCAGGAGAAGCCTCCGAACGGGACCGACACTCCTCCCTTTGAACCAGTCGACGAAGCCGAGCTAACCTCGGAGCCTGCTAAAGATGCGGAGAATGGTGAAAAAAGTTTTTCCAAGGTCCTTTCTGAAATTCAGAAAATAAACATCACGATGACTGAAAGGTTTGACGGTCTTGAAGCGTCTCTGGCTATAGCACAGGCCTCTTTGACGAATATCTGCGGTCGGCTACAGGAGGTTGAAAACGCTAGTTCTGATCACGACCATCGTCTTTCTCTGGGTGAGAAAACATGTTTAAAATTGCAAGCGGATAACGAGGCGCTTCGTCTAAAAGTATTAGATCTGGAGGGTCGGTCCAGACGGCAGAATATTAAAATTGTTGGTCTGCCCGAAAAAATTGAAAATGGTCGTATGGTGGAATTTTGTCTAAATTTCTCCCGAAGCTTTTGGGCGCGGACAATTTTGACAAGCCTTTGGACATTGACCGAGCACATCGTTTGGGCGGCCGTACTCCCGGGGAAAGAGATCGTCCCCGGGTAACTATAGCGCGGATTCATCACGTTCAAATGAGAGAGAAGATATTACAGCTTGCTCGGGAGCAGTTTCCCTTGAACTATAATGGTAAAGCGATTCACATCTTCCCTGACTTCCCGACGGAGGTGGTGAAACAACGGCAGGTCTTCCAGGATGTGCGTAAACGCCTAATGGATGCTGGAGCTCGGTGTAGCTTTTACTATCCAGCGCGTTTACGAGTAATGCATGGTTCCATGGTCAAAGTGTTTTCAACGCTACACGAGGCTGAGGATTTTCTGGGAACTATACAGGAAGGCAGTGACTAATTTACAATCTTTGACATCTTATTTGAAACTCATTGCATTGGGATGTAAGTGACTATTTCATTTTTCTCTCAACTATGGTGGCATTGAGGGTATATATATATATATTTTTTTTTCTCCCTTTTGTGAGGGGAGGTTGGAAAGCTCGTCACCTTGGACCGTTTATTTCGTGATGGTCATGCGGACCCTCTGTGAGTATGCGGGGTTTCTTTTTTGTTTGGGAAAGTGGGATGAGGGGAAGAGGGTTATGTTTTTTGTGTTGTCGGTATGTTGTACTTCTTAATGTTATACAAGGGCAATTTATGTGTACACTGCTATTTATTATTTCTGGAGTGAATCCTAATTCATCATCGCTAAGTGGTGGCATTAGATTTGTGAGTTGGAATGTGCGAGGACTTGGACATGTGCACAAACGAGCTAAGGTTTTTTCTCACTTAAAATCGCTAGCTGCTGATGTTGTGTATCTTCAGGAAACCCATATGAAACCGACTAAAGAGAGGTTGCTCAGGTGCTCCTGGGCTAATCAGATTTTTCAGTCGACATTCTCTAGTAAAGCTCGTGGAGTGGCTATATTGATCCGTAGAACAGTTCCATTTAGACATGAGTCCACGGTTAGTGATCCGAATGGTCGATTTATCCTGGTGACGGGCCATATTCATGCAACCCACGTTACTTTATTGAATTTATATGGTCCTAATTTTGATAGCCCAACTTTCTTTCGACAAATATTTAATTTATTATCTAGTTTCGCTGATACTCATGTAATTTTAGGAGGCGATTTTAATTGTGTACTTGATAAACACTTGGATAGATCCACTCAAAGCTCCCAGTTGTTTAACGCTTCGACTGTTCTGAATAATATGTTGAGCTCTACTAACCTAGTTGATGTTTGGAGACTGTGTAACCCTACTGGTAGAGATTACTCTTATTTTTCACAAGTGCACAAATCGTACTCCAGAATAGATTATTTTTTGCTTGACTCTAAATTGATGTCTAAAGTTGTATGCTCAACTTATCATAATATTTTGATCTCGGATCACTCTCCAACCTCTTTAGTCCTGGACTTCTGTGGTACGAAACAACAGGGTAATTGGCGTTTTCACCCGTCACTCCTGTCTGAGACATCCTTTTGCCAATTTATGACAACTAAAATATCAGAATTCTTGGAAACTAATGATAAACAAGACGTTTCTGATTCGATTCTATGGGAAACATTTAAAGTGGTAATGCGAGGAGAAATTATTTCATTTGAATCTTCGTTAAAAAAAGAACGACGGAAACGCCTGTTCGAAATAGAAACTGAATTAACACAGTTAGAACAGGACCATAAGGTTTCTTCTTGTCCCTCTTTGTTTCAAGATATCATTAAAAGGAAGTTTGAGTATAACACAATTTTATCTAGTCAAGTAACAGATCAGCTATTTAGGATCAGACAGAAGCACTTTGAGTTTGGAGATAAGCCCCATAAGCTTCTTTCTCGGCAGCTGAGAGGCCTACAGGCCAGTAGGGCTATACATAAAATTAAATCAAGATCAGGTGAAATTTTAATTAGCCCTAAAGCTATTAATGAGCGATTTAGAGAATATTATGAAGAGCTCTATATGTCAAAATCTTGGGGCGATATTTCTGATTGGTTAGGGAAGTTGGATCTCCCGAAAATGAATGATGCTGCACGAGAGGCTTTAAACTCAGATATTACTATTGAAGAAGTTTCGAAAGCTATTAAGTCATTCCCCAATGGAAAGTCTCCAGGCCCAGATGGGTTTGGCATTGAATTGTATAAAAAATACTCTGAAAAGGTGGCCCCGCTTTTATTGAGAATGTTTAAGCATTCTTTCCATACTCAAGTATTTCCTCGTACGCTATATGAAGCTAATATTTCTTTGTTATTGAAAGAAGGAAAGGATGAAACAGAATGTTCCTCTTATCGACCTATTGCTTTATTGAATTTGGATATGAAAATTTTCACTAAAATTTTGGCAAACCGATTAAATGGACATGTTGGATCAATTATCCATCCGGATCAAACTGGGTTTATTCCTCAGAGGTTTTCCTTCTTTAATGTTCGAAGATTGATGAATATTATGTATCATAGGCATTGGGGAGCTTCTAAGATCGCAGTACTGAGCTTAGATGCCGAAAAGGCGTTTGACCAGGTCGAGTGGGCCTATATGCTCCGGGTACTGGAGAAGTTCGGTTTAGGCGAACAGTTTAGATCATGGGTTGATATGATATATAGGCATCCCTCTTCTTTCATTCTTACTAACCAAGATAGATCTGCGCCTTTTTTTTTACACCGCGGGACACGACAAGGCTGCCCTTTGAGCCCTTTGCTCTTTGCAATTTCTATTGAACCTCTTGCAATAGCCATTAGGAATGAGCCCTCTATTGACCCTGTCAGATTGGGGAATATCAAGCACTACATTTCCTTATATGCGGATGATGTTGTTTTGTTTTTGTCAAATCCTGAGCGATCTGTTCCTGTACTCTTAGATGTGGTGAGGTCATTTGGGGAAATCTCAGGTTATACAATTAATTGGCAGAAGAGTGAGTTTGTGGCTTTAACTACAAATTTGGATGTTGATTTTTTAAAAGTTTTGCCTTTTAAAATCACAGACAGATTGAAATACTTGGGTGTCACTTTGCCTAAGGATCCTAAATTGATCTTTAAGTTGAATTATCTTGAACAAGTAGAAAAATTGAAAATAGATGTTGAGAAATGGAGGGCTCTCCCTATCTCCATGGTAGGTCGCATTAACGTAATTAAAATGGTTTCCCTTCCTAAATTTTTATACTTATTTTTAAACTTACCTATTTTTCTGAATAAGCAATTTTTTAAAGTGATCGACTCAGTAGTATTACCATTTGTCTGGGGCTTTAAAACTCACAGGATATCAAAAGTTCATCTATGTAAGTCAAAACTTAAGGGTGGATTTGCTTTGCCAGTGTTTCAGTTTTATTACTGGGCTGCAAATGCTAGAACTCTTGCTTATTGGCAGGAAGGGTACAAAAAAATTAAGTCTGCCGATACCCCACCGTGGGTGGTCATAGAGAGTGGTGGGGTTGAGAATAGTTCCCTCCCTGCTCTTCTTTTTTCATCCTCTAATTCGCGAACCAAGGTCAATAATTTTATAGTTTCGAACTGTGTTAAAATCTTTAGTCAGATCAAAAAAGGTTGTGGTCTACCAGACACTTCAATCCATACTCCAATATACGGTAATCATGCATTCCCACCCTCATGTTTAGACGCCTCTTTTGATATCTGGACACAGAAAGGTATTATTACTCTCAAAGATTTATATATTGACAGGCAGTTTGCATCATTTACTCAGTTGCAGAACAAGTTCTCTCTCCCTGCGTCACATTTTTTTCATTATTTACAGATAAGAAACTATGTCCGTCAGAGTATTGCTAATTTTCCATCTCTTCCGGAAGAGGGGTCAATTTTTACACTTCTTCTGAGTTCCCCGGATTCTAAAAAGTTGGTTTCTGGTTTTGTGAAAGCCTTTTCTGAGTATTTAAATTCTAAATCTGACTTTTTGAAGATGGCATGGGAGGAAGAGCTTGGTTTGCTGATTGGAGATGAGGTGTGGGAGAGGAGTCTGTGTATGATCCATTCTTGCTCTATAAATGCAAGGCATCAGTTAATTCAATTTAAAGTGCTTCACAGACTTCATTATTCAAAAACTAAACTGCACAGGATTTTTCCTTCTATCAGTTCGATATGCGATCGTTGTAAACTTGGAGAAGGCTCTCTTACTCATTTGTTTTGGACTTGTCCCAAATTGTATAACTATTGGTTGAATATTTTTAACTGTTTTTCTGATATCTATAATTGCACATTAGAGCCGGACCCAATAATTGCATTGTTTGGATCTTCCTCTTCCCTTTTACACCTTAGCTCTGCTGCACAAACCACAGTTTTGTTCGGAATGGTAATTGCTAAAAAAATTATTTTGACTCTTTGGAAGACGGATATTGTACCTCAATTTAAAATGTGGCTCACAGAACTGACTGCTCTACTACATATGGAGAGAATTAGGTATATATTAGCAGACAAACTTAGTAATTTCTTTGATGTGTGGCAACCATTTTTAGATCATGTATTAAAACAAAGTCCTATTTGATCGATCACCAATAACTTAGCCTTCCACCTTAGCGTTTTATTTTTGTTTATTGCCAGTGTTGAAGCAATATTTTCGTTGTTGCAGTGTAAACTTTTGTCTTATTTGTGTGTTTTAGCCCTTGCTGTTGTGTTGTCTGTTGTTTTTTCGTTTGTTTTGCTTGTTTGTTTTTTCTTATATCAAAAAATCTCAATAAATATATATATTAAAAAAAAAAAAAAAAAAAGTAAACAGGTTCAAGTCCAATTCAAGTCCCAAGTCACTGGTGTAAAAGTCCAAGTCAAGTCACAAGTCTTACAACCTTTTTTCAAGTCAAGTCTAAAGTCATAAAATTAATGACTCGAGTCTGACTCGAGTCCAAGTCATGTGACTCGAGTCCACACCTCTGCCATTTGGACTCTGTAAAGCCTTGTTCACAGCACTCTGGTGGAGAGAGTGTATGTTTATTTTGTTAAATAATTTAGACCACCAGGAGGTTGTTTTTCGTTCTTCCAGCAGATTGACTCCAGAGTTGATGAAGATCAGATGGACATGAAGAGCAGCCAGAAACTCCTGAACACTCAGATGGATGAAGCAGAACACCTTGTCCTGGTACAGTACTCTCTCCTCTTTAGAGATCTGTGAGAACACTCCTGAGTACACTGAGGCTTCTCTGATATCGAAGCCACACTCTGTCAGGTCTGATTCATAGAAGATTAGGTTTCCTTTCTGCAGCTGATCAAAAGCCAGTTTTCCCAGAGACTCAATCATCTTCCTGCTTTCTGGACTCCAGTGTGGATCTGTCTCAGCTCCTCCATCATACTTGACCTTATTCATTTTGGCCTGAATCACCAGGAAGTGGATGTACATCTCCGTCAGTGTCTTGGGCAGCTGTCCTCCCTCTTTGGTTTTCAGCACATCCTCCAGAACTGTAGCAGTGATCCAGCAGAAGACTGGGATGTGGCACATGATGTGGAGACTGTCCATCAGAGATTTTATTTTGGCCAGAGTCCTTCTGTCTCCCACCACCTGCACTGGTGAAATAGGCCTTTTAATTTATATATAAAAGTGATTTAAAAACAGGGAACAAAAATGCCTGTCTAGTATTTAAAGGCAGTGTATTCCTATGTTTGGGAGCCATAATTAAAAAGGCTCGTTCTCCTCTACGTTTTAGCCTAGATTTTAGGACAACCAACAGCAGCTGGTTGGCTGGCCTAAGGGTCCGCGAAGGAATAGAAGGCTGAAGTAACTCAGAAAGGTATGGGGAAGTAAGACCATTTAGGCACTTATAAACCAGCATTAGGACTTTTAAATTTATTCTGTCATGAACAGGAAGCCAATGAAGAGAGGACAGGATAGGTGTTATATGTTCGTGCCTGTGGGTACCAGTCATGAGGCGGGCAGCAACATTTTGAGCGAGCTGAAAACCTGCAAGAGATCCTTGGCTGACTCCAACATAAAGTGCATTACAGTAGTCAGGCTGAGTTGAAATAAAGGCATTTATTACCTTCACCTTGTCATGTCTTGACAAAACTGGCTTCAGCTTTACTGTTTGCCTCAACTGGAAAAAGCTTTTTTGCAACACAGAACTAATATGTTTGTTCAATTTAAATTCCGAGTCCATAAAGACTCCCAAATTTGTCACATGCTTTTTGATATAAGACCCTAGCCAACCACAATTCCCAAGTGAGTTGCATGAAATATTATTAGGTCTAAATACAATCACATTTGTTTTGCTCTCATTGAAACTCAAAAGTTCAGCGCCATCCAAGCTTTGAGATCTTCAAGGCAGTTCAAAAGAATTTGGATGGAGCCTGGGCCATTTGGTGCCAAAGGCAAATAAATTTGGCAGTTGTCTCCATAGCAGTGAAGGTATATTTTGTATTTTCTAAAAATAGACCCCAAAGGGAGCAGGTTTAATGAAAAAACAAGAGGGCCAAAGATTGAGCCCTGGGGCACCCCACAAGAAAGGGGAGCTGAGGTGGACTCAGAATTTTCAACATTAACACTGAACATTTTGCCCCTCAAATATGAACGAAGCCAATCCAATGCTGCACCTTTGATGCCAACCAGGTGTTCGAAACGAGAGATAAGAATATTGTGGTCAACAGTTACAAATGCTGCAGTAAGATGTAAAAGCACAAGGATCACGGAACTTCCACAACCAATAGCTAAAAAGATATCGTTAAAAACACGTAAAAGTGCTGTTTCAGTGGAGTGTAAATGTTTAAAACCAGACTGAAAAAATTACATGATACCATTAGTATCTAAAAATGTATTCAGTTGAGTAAAAACTATTTTTTCCAATAACTTTGAGAGGAATGGAAGTTTTGAAATCGGTCTAAAATTTGAGCAAACTGAAGGGTCAAGGCCAGTTTATTTTTAATAAAGGGTTTACAATTGCATGTTTAAAACCATCAGGAACCACACTGGAAGTAATACTGCTATTTATAATAGCAAAGACTGACTTTCCAATCGAAGGGAAAACCTCTTTAAAGAGCCATGCAGGGATGACATCCACGGGAGAACCAGAAGGTTTAATTTGCCTAACCATCTCATTAAGAAGTGTAATTGAGATGGGTTCAAACTGGTGTAAGGCAGCTGAACAGGGACTAAACATGGATGGGTCACATGTAGGAGGTACTATTGCTGCCCTAATAGACTCAATCTTGTTACATCTGTCAGCAGAGCCTTCCAGGGTGGTAGACTGGGGCACATTTAAAATAGAGCTGATGGTCTTATAAAGAGCGTGGGGATTATGACAATTTAATGCGATGATCTGAGAAAAATGTCTGTTTTTCTCATTTTTCACTGTATTTTGATAACATTTCCAACAGTCTTAACATTTCAAAAGAAACCTGCAATTTGTTTTATTCTACTTTCGCTCTGCTCTCCTACACTGACGTCTGACCGTTCGGGTGGATTAATTTAACCAGGGCTGAGAATACATTTAAGGGCGTCTGGTTTTTAATGGGGCCACAATGTTAAGGGTCTCAGTACAGGTTTCTTGGAACTGCAAAAGCAGCTCATCCGGACTAAGTGTTAAAGTAATTTCAGGGTCGATAAAATAATTTTTTTCTATAAAAGTGGAGGAGAAGAGAGCAGCAGTGGAAGAATTAAAAATTCGACAACGCCTGGGTGGCGCACGAGCTTTAAACTAATGGACAAGAGAAGAGAAATGTCAAATAAAACAGGTTTGTGATCAGAAAACACTGAACCCCCAATTTCCAAATTAAAAACAGATAAACCACATGATAACACCAGGTCAAGAGTGTGCCCCTGTTCGTGTGTAGGGCCTTGTACAGACTGTACAAGGTTAAAAGACTGAGTAAGACTTAAAAACTCCTGAGCAAACAGTCCATCAAGGCAACAGACATGAATACTAAAATCAGCTACTATTGAAAAGTCATTTAAAAAGTCTTTCTTAAAGTTAGGTAGGCGATAGGTTACTGCACACAGAACCGGTTGAGAATGTCTCAGTTCAATTCAATTCAATTCAAGCGCCAAATCACAACAGAAGTCGCCTCAAGGTGCTTTATATTGTACAGTAGATCGCACAATAATGCATACAGAGAAAAACCCAACAATCATATGACCCCCTATGAGCAAGCACTTTGGTGACAGTGGGAAGGAAAAACTCCCTTTTAACAGGAAGAAACCTCTGGCAGAACCAGGCTCAGGGAGGGGCGGGGCCATCTGCTGCGACCGGTTGGGGTGAGAGAAGGAAAACAGGATAAAGACATGCTGTGGAAGAGAGACAGAGATTAATAACAGATAAGATTCGATGCAGAGAGATCTATTAACACATACTGAGTGAGAAAGGTGACTGGAAAGGAAAAACTCAATGCATCATGGGAATCCCCGGCAGCCTACGTCTATTGCAGCATAACTAAGGGAGGATTCAGGGTCACCTGGTCCAGCCCTAACTATATGCTTTAGCAAAAAGGAAAGTTTTAAGCCTAATCTTGAAAGGAGAGATAGTGTCTGTCTCCCGAATCCAAACTGGAAGCTGGTTCCACAGAAGAGGGGCCTGAAAACTGAAGGCTCTCCCTCCCATTCTACTTTTAAATACTCTAGGAACAACAAGTAGGCCTGCAGAGCGAGAGCGAAGTGCTCTAATAGGGTGATATGGTACTACAAGGTCATTAAGATAAGATGGGGCCTGATTATTTAAGACCTTGTATGTGAGGAGCAGGATTTTGAATTCAATTCTGGATTTAACAGGAAGCCAATGAAGGGAAGCCAATACAGGAGAAATATGCTCTCTCTTTCTAGTCCCTGTGAGGACTCTTGCTGCAGCATTTTGGATTAGCTGAAGGCTTTTCAGCGAGTTTTTAGGACATCCTGATAATAAAGAATTACAGTAGTCCAGCCTGGAAGTAATAAATGCATGAACTAGTTTTTCAGCATCACTCTGAGACAGGATATTTCTAATTTTAGAGATGTTGCGCAAATGGAAGAAAGCAGTCTTACATATTTGTTTAATATGTGCATTGAAGGATATATCCTGGTCAAAAATGACTCCAAGCTTCCTCACAGCATTACTGGAGGCCAAGGTAATGCCATCCAGAGCAAGAATCTGGTTAGATACCATATTTCTAAGATTTTCCGGGCCGAGTACATTAACCTCAGTTTGATCTGAATTAAGAAGCAGAAAGTTAGCGGCCATCCAGGTGCATTTATAAATGCATCCTGCATTTACAAAAGTAATTCCTGTTTGTATAAATTAAAACTGAAAACCAAAACGCACACAGCGGTTGATAAACAAAATTAAATAATGTATTGCACATCTATGTTTTAAAGATGACATCAAAAGTCAATGCGTATTTTGTCTAAACAGTTTAACAATTTAGATGGTCAAATACAAAAACTAACGAAAATGTGCGTAGATGTCAGGCTTAACTCAAGAGTTCGCTGGCTCTTATCAACCTTTATGCCTTTTCACCCCGCCCTCAAAGTAAGACAAAAAACACTTCATCTCCCCCATGTCTCGAAATACACGGCGTCATAAAGTCTGAAACAGTCAACAAAGGACTGTTGTTAAGACAATGTGGCAATGCATCACAGTTGGGAAGACGCAAATTCGGCTTAACTAACACAAGAAAATCTGCTTGTAAAACACACGCAATTCGCCGTTTCAGGTCGACTGTCTAAAAAACAAAGTCTTTCTATAGTGTTGGGATAAAAAGATAAAGTAATTCCTCGCTTGTATAAAATTCACACTGAAATATCACTTTATAAAACAGATAAACCTAATTAAAACGAGCCCCCCAATAAGGAGGAGACAGAGCGTGCGCTGTGGGGCGGATGGCCGGAGGTGCCACTTTTTCGGATGAGTGAACGCGTGTGCATGAGTGTTCAGGTGCACGTGCTTGTACTTGCAAAAGGTGGCAGTTCTGGAGGGCGCTGATGGCCCCCACCACTCAGTCAACTGATAAAATAAATTGTAGAAAACTACACAGAAAGAAGTAGAAGAGAAATAACAATTTAACATAAACCAGTGACACACTCCGGGGCCTGATCAACCCTGGCAGGGCCTCCTTGGAGGAGGGTGTCTAGTGATAATGGTCAAAACAACCAATGAATCCAAGGTCTACTACTGATAATTGTCAAAATTTGAATATTACAATCTAGATCAGAGTTCTAATCCCTAAACCTAACCAAGGAAGGTAAAAAGAAACTAAAGAATGACAGAATAGCTTGTGATAAGAGAATGAAACACCTTGTGAAGTTGAGGCACACAACGATGTGTCCCGCTGGTAAAGTTTCTAGGCTGCCTTTCCTCATAGTAGCCATCCCTCAAGACTTTCTCCATTTAAAGCAATGCATTATCAGGGATTGGAACATATAGTCCTTTTAATGAATCGGCTATGTACCACAGGCCTTCAAGCTGGCAGTAGTTAAACTGTTACTTAAAAAGCCATCTCTAGACCCAGTGTTCTTACCTAATAACATGCTGTAGGTATTACAAGTTCTGCGTTGCAGTGTTGTGTATCATATTTGTCTAATAGACTCCCATTTGTTCATGTAAATGGAGAGTCCTTTTCACACGCTGACGTTAATGATGGAGTTCCACAGGATTGAGTGCTAGGACCAATTCTGTTCACATTATACATGCTTCCCTTAGGCAATATCATCAGAAGACATAGTATACATTACATTACATTACAGTTAGGGCTGGATCAGGTGACCGTAAATCCTCCCTTAGTTATGCTGAAATAGATGTACACTAAAGGGGGGATTCCCATAATGCACTGAGTATTTCATCTCCACTCACTGTGTGTTAATGGACCGCTTTGCTTTGAATCATTAGGTGTTATTAATCTCTGGCTCTCTTCCAGAGTGTGTCTTTACCTGTCTCCCTCCCCTCATCCGAAATGGTGGCGGCAGATGCCTGCCTCAGCCTGGTTCTGCTGTAGGTTTCTACCTGTTAAAACAGAGTTTTTCCTTACCACAATTGCCAATGTGCTTGCTTATAGGGGATCACATGATTGTTGGGGGTTTTTCTGGGGTTTTTTGTATTATTGTAGGGTCTACCTTGCAATATAAAGCACCCTGAGGCAACTGTTGTTGTATAGTTGGCACTATATAAATACAATTGAAGTGAATCAAACTGAACTTTTCATTTAAAACATGAGACTTTTTTGTTTGGTTTTGCAAATAAACACAAAATCTGTCAGAAGAGCAAAAAATCACAACTCATCTGACCAGTACAAAAGAGCCTATGGCAGCTACTATAGGCCGAGAGACCGGGTACCCCCTAGACAGGTCGCCAGTCTGTCGTAAGGCTAACACATGCAGACACATAACAATTTGCACTTATATTCACAACTGTGGGTAATTTAAAATTACCGATTACTCTAACCCCTCTAAATGCATGTGTTTGAACTGTGAGAGAAAGCCAGAGTGCCCTGAGCGAAGCCATGCAAACATGGGGAGGACATGCTAACTCCACATAGAACGGCCACAGCCAGTTGGAGGAATCATGCTTCTTGCTGTGAGGCAACAGTTAATCACAGCACCACTTTGTTGCCCTTAATTTGTTGAACAAATTAAGCGGATGTTGAGTGGGAGACTTCTGATTTTGCAGGTAAAACATCTGTGTTGGTTTGCTGTCATCCTTGCACAAAGCTTAAGTCATAGCATAGAACTCCTGCAGTGAGTTTGTCCTGACGACAGTATTATTGTATATGGGGAGTTATAGTTACTAGCAGTGACAACTGGAGATTCTGATAGTTTCTCTGGAATGGTCAGTCCATCCACATGAACAAGAACACTGATTGTGTTGAAGATTCAGTGTATTTAACAGCAGTCATCAGCACAATTAGAAAAAGCAGATTTAAAAGCATGTCATGTCGTCATGTCATGTCACATGTTCATTAAACTGATACCATGCAGTTCATCTTCTCAGCAGCAAAGGGCCACAAATCACCATCAATGAAGAGTTCAAGGAGATGCTAGTGACATCAGAGCTGTATGTATTGATCTGATCAATATGGAAATTCATGTTTCTTTGATTGGATCAGTTTTTAAAAGCAGTTGTTTTTATAGAATGACAGAAACATGAGAGATGCTGAATATCTTTAATATTTTATACACAGAGTACTATTGAATGTCCACTAATTCAGCCATGATGGAAACATCCCATTAAGTAAGAGAAATCAAACATTTGGATTCATTTTAATGAGCTCAGACTTGTTGAAAATACAGAGGAGCTGGCTTTTAACTAAGCTTCAGAGAAAAACACAACATACTGAAATTCACTGTGAAGCTTTGAGTGGAAAAAGACAGAAACGCAACATGTGGATCCTGGAATAATGGGAGCTTCCATCTCTAAAGGACTGAAGAGGAAGAAGTTTGCAAGGAATGATTTAAAACAGTTTCAAACATGAACTGACTGAATCCATCCATCCATTCGCTTCCGCTTATCCTTTTCAGGGTCGCGGGGGGCGCTGGAGCCTATCCCAGCTGTCATAGGGCGAGAGGCGGGGTACACCCTGGACAGGTCGCCAGTCTGTCGCAGGGCCAACACACAGGGACAGACAACCATTCGCACTCACATTAACACCTAGTGGCAATTTGGATTATCCAATTAACCTATCCCCACAAGCTGCATGTCTTTGGACGGTGGGAGGAAGCCGGAGTACCCGGAGGGAACCCACGCAAACACGGGGAGAACATGCAAACTCCACACAGAAAGACCCCGGCCTGATGGTGGAATTGAACTCAGGACCTTCTTGCTGTGCGGCAACAGTGCTAACCACCGTGCCCCTGAATCCATGAATCTGAAAACGTGTTTCTGAGGGAAAGAGACAGACATGTACAGACTGAACTATCTGTTCAACAGTCAGAGTGTTTCTCTAACAGGAGGACACTTATACTCAACTCAGCACAGGGACACTGAGGAACCAGGATATACTGCAAACCCAGGATAAAGAATTTCAGTGAAT
Organism: Oreochromis niloticus; assembly: GCF_001858045.2. Classification (NCBI taxonomy): domain Eukaryota; kingdom Metazoa; phylum Chordata; class Actinopteri; order Cichliformes; family Cichlidae; genus Oreochromis; species Oreochromis niloticus. The sequence continues at coordinate 180,608 of NW_020327466.1, read as the reverse complement.
GTGGTGTTGAAGGTGTGGAGGTGGATCAGAGTGTCAGAGGAGACGTTGTAGAAGGACAGAGTGCCAGCAGGACAGTCCACATACACTGCTACTCTGTTAGAGAAAGAGGAGGAAGGGGGGGAGAGGGGGAGAGACAGACTGGAAGGGAGTAGGGGTCAAGGGGGAGGAGGGGGGTTGAAGAGGAAGGGTCGAGGGGGCGAGGGTGTCCAGAGCGGTGAGGGTGGGGATGGTGAGACGAAGGGCGGTTGATTGGGCGTCGGAGGAAGGGGGAGATGGAGATGAAGGGTGGGGGAGGAAGGGAGGGATGCCACAGCCGCGGGGAAGGTGGGGGACAAAGGACGAAAGACCCGGTGTCGGACGAAGGGGGGAGACGGAGGGGGAGATGGAGAGGAAGGGAGGAGGAAGGGGTGGCAGGGGGTTCGAAGGAAGGGTTGTACGGGGGCGGCGTAGTGGGCGAGGGCTGTGGAGGGGAGGGGGCGGGGGCAGAAGAAGGGGCGAGATGGAGAGGAAGGTTGGAGGAAGGAGGGAGGGGGGCCAGAGCAGTGAGGGTGGGAGGGGAATACGAATGGTGGAAGACCGGGCGGCGGACGAAGGGGGAGATAGAGGGGGAGACGGAGACTGGCGACAGGGAGAGGGGAGATAGGAAGGGTCGAAGACTGCGGTGTGGAACAAGGGGGGAGATGGAGGCGGAGATGGAGAGGATGGCTCTAGGAGAAAGGGAGAGGGGCCAGAGCGGTGAGGGAGGAAGGGGGAATACGAATGGCAGAAGACTGGGCGGCGGACGAAGGGGGGAGATAGAGGGGGAGACGGAGACTGGCGATAGGGAGAGGGGAGATAGGAAGGGTCGAAGACCTGGGTGTGGAACAAGGGGGGAGATGGAGGCGGAGATGGAGAGGAAGGGAGGAGGAATTGGCAGGGGGGTTGCCGGGGGGGTGGCGTAGGGGGAGGGGCGGGGGCGGAAGAAGCGGGGAGATGGAAAGGAGGAGTGGAGGATGAAGGGAGGGGGCCAGAGCAGTGAGGCAGGCGGGGAGGAGGGGTGGGAATGAAGAGTGGATGACCAGGCGGTGGAGAGAGGGGGAGACGGAGGGGGAGATGGAGAGGAAGGGTGGAGGAGGTGGCAGTGAGTGGTGGATGGGGGAGAATAAGGGAGGTGGTGGAGGAAGGGTGAGGTGGGGAGGGGGGAGACGGAGAGGAAGTGAGGGGGAAGGAAGGGAGGTGTTGAGGGGATGGAAGGGGAAGGGAGGAGAGCAGGGAAGAGGATATGGATGTTTCTCTGTTATTGTGCCTGACACAGTAACCAAATCTACTGCACTCCAGACTCCAAGACTGATCATTGTATCCAAACTCACAGTCATCACCGTCTCCTTTCCTTCTGATTCTTCCGTAACTCACTGATATATCAACGTCTCCTCTCCACTCAACTTCCCAGTAACAGCGACCAGTCAGACCATTTTTACACAGCAGCTGAGGATAAAAATCAAATCTTTCTGGATGATCCCAATATGACTGAACCTCCTCCACATGTGTCACCTTCCTGTTTTTGTCAGACAGTTTGAGGTTTGTGTGTACTGTTTTTCTGTCGATTGTGAGTTGACAGGAATCTGTTGGAGAGAACAAACACAATCCAGCTGCAGTTATTGATCCATCATCTGTTCCTTGATTGACACTTTGATGATGACTCCTGACATCAGAGATGTGAATGAGTGATGTGACAGTTTGAAGATGGTTGAATGTATGCTGCTTTGTTTTCATGAATCACATTAAAAACACACTTACACTTCCTCAGACCTGGTCTCAACCATTGGACTCCAGCAGGCTCCACCCTGAAAGGAGGAGGGGGGTCAGACCAGCACAGTCTCTTTCAGCATGCACACAAATACACTTCAATCCATACGTGGATCAAACTGCTGATGATTTGGACTGATCCATTTTTCAATTTTAATCTATTCAGTTTTAACACATAGCTGTGTATCAGTATTTATTTAATGATCATTGATGTCATTGATCACAGGCTAAATGAGTTGTTTAATGTGGAAATCATATTCAGCAAAGGCCACTTTTTTTTATTTTTTAATTAGGTCTTATTTCTTCCTACTGTAATACCTATTATATACACACAACGCGATGGTGGAAGCCATTTTGACAGCAGTGAAATGCTGGCCCAGGTAGTTTTGCAGCAGATTTCTCCACATGCACACAGAGACATTTCTGCCTCTATTTCATGTTGAAACTATTAAGGGACCAGTGTACTTCCTCAGCACTCTGATACTCATGTTAGTGCACTGAATGGTTCTGGTGTCAGCTGACATCACTGAAAGTCACCTGTTAGTCTCCTTCTTTCCTCGGAAAGTCTGAAAATTCGTTTGTCATTAAGGTTACTTCCAGTTACATAAAACGCCTGCGTTGAGCTCATGTAACCATCCTAACTGAACAGCTTCTCTAACACAGGTGCAGCCAATGACAGTTAAGGAGCTGAGTCATTTGAATATTATCATCTGATTGGTTTTGATTCATTTAGAATCTCTTTCTGTCTGTGACAGATCATAGTCCTGCCCCCTCACTACTACCTAACAGCAGGCTAACAACAACATGCTAATTGTACTGCTGTGGATGATTAACAGAAGTGTTTCATGTATTTCAGCTGCCATTTACAAATGGTAGCTGCTTCTGTTTGCCTCTTTGTCACACATGCAGACTGAAATGATTCAGTCTTGTATGGGCTCAACAGGTGGTGATGCCTTTTGTTTTTATGTCTCTCAGGAAATGGGGAAGAGACAGGAAGCAATCTTTGGGTGATGAAGGTTGTAAACCCTCTCTCCCTCTGTGGACCTGTTGTGGTGGGGTGTGGCCTGCGGTGCCGCTGCAGGGGAGCTGGACTCACGTGAGCGGCATACTCCATCATGCCTCACTGGCTTAAAGTCTGTACTAGGTCCAGAAGGCAGCAACACTTTCTGCAACTGGCTGTTCCTGTAGTTCCACCTGGTCACAAGCAGTGGCTGCTTTCTTTGTCAGCACCTTCCAGAAACTGACCAGAAACTGTTCTGGACCGAAACAGGCTGTCAGTCAGTACCCCTGACACTGTTTCTTCGCAAGTCTGAAGTCTGTAATCCTTAATCCAAATACTTAATCTGAGAACAACCAACAGCAGCAATACCATCCAGTAACAATTAAAAAAGACACCAATCCTGACACGTACACACCATCCAATCAGCTCATCTCTCACCAACTGAACACTCTCTCAGCATCTGCACCTGTGCTTTGCTCCCACCTGTTTCTTGTTTGCAGGTAGCTCCCAGTGTACGTACTCTCCTCTTTTCCTGTGCCAACTTTGGATTTCTCTTTTATGGACCTTGTGTTTCCTAATTTTATTATTTGTCATTTAGACCAATCCTTTTTGTCACTTCCTTCCTCCCTCTGTATCTTCCACCTGGGTCATCGCTAAATATATTTATTAGTATTTTTCATTTCCATTATTTTATACTGTGCGTTGGCTTTTCACAGCACATTGTGACCTTTGTCTATGAAAGGCACTGAAATTCATAACTTAATTTCTGCAGGGCTGCTTGCCTTTAAATGTAAATGCCTTTCTACTACAGTTCTGAATATAACAATATGATTATATTTTTTTTACTTTTGATAAAGCTAGGCTAACAGTTTCCCCTGGTTCCAGAGTTTATTTTAATCAAGGATAGATATTTTCTCTCTATTCAAACTTTATTGTTAAATATACTGAGATGTCTAGAAATTGTTCCTGGAGATGTTATCCCTAGAGACCTTAAACATTAATACCCCTCATTGATCAGTTCATGTCACATCTGCATAAAACATACAGGAAGTGAGTGAAGGACACAGGAAATGTTTTCCAGCTCTTCTTCCTCTATCAGACATTCTCTCCATACCTGAGCATGTCCAGTCTCCAGCGTGGATCCTTCAGTCCACCCAACAGCAGCTTCATTCCCCAGTCTCCTGGATGATTGTAGCTCAGGTCCAGCTCTCTCAGATGGGAGGGGTTGGAGCTCAGAGCTAAGGCCAGAGAAGTACAGCCTTCCTCTGTGATCAGACAGCCTGACAGACTGCAGACACACAAAACAACAATCCATCTGTCAACAATCATTTTCTGTTTGTCACATACAATAACATCTATCCATTTACATCCATTCAATGTAACTATATTTATAAGTGACAATTCCCAACAGACAACAAAAGTCATCTCAAGCTGTTTAACAGTGTAAGGTAACAGCCTACAATATTAGAGAGAAAGCCCCAACCATCAGACAATCCACTGTGAGCAACACTTGGTGATGGTGGGAAGGAAGAACTCCCTTTTACAAAAAGATCCTCCCAGTGAAAACAGGCTCCAGGAGGACCATCTACCATTACTGGTTGCAGGGTGATGGGGAAGAGAAGAGATGAGATCATAGAGACTAGAACAAAACACAAACTAAGGAGAGAGAAGACAAAAGTTAAGGACATGCAGTAGTGACATATAAAAGCATCAGGAGTGAAGCGAGGGGAGAGGAGAAGAAAGCTGATCATCATGGGAAGGCCACCAACAACCTGAGCTGTGACCCCATTAGAGCAATTTGCTTTCCAACTGCAGGCTTACTTGTTGTTCCTAGAGTATTTAAAAGGAGAATGGGAGGCAGAGCGTTCAGTTTTCAGGTCCCTCTTCTATGGAACCAGCTTCCAGTTTGGATTCAGGAGACAGACACTATCTGTACATTGAAGATTAGGCTTCAAACTATTGTTTTTGCTAAAGCATATAGTTAGGGCCGGATCAGGTGACCTTGAGTCCTTCCTTAGTTATGTTGCAATAGGTGTAGGCTGCTGAGGGATCCCATGATGCATTGAGGATTTCTACTTCAGTCACCGTTCTCACTCACTATGTGTTAATTGACCTCCCTGCACCGAATTATACTTCTTATTAATCTCTGGCTCTCTTCCACAGCATGTCTTTATCCTCTCTTCCTTCTCTCACCCCAACCGGTTGCGGCAGACGACCCCCCTCCCTGAGCCTGGTTCTGCCGGAGGTTTCTTCCTGTTTTTTGTTTTTTTTTTTTTTTGTTTTTTTTAACCTGTCCCGTTTGGTTCTTTTGCCATCAGAATTATTGTCTAAAGGCGAAGAGAGATGCCCAACGGATTTACTTTACCAAATGGACCATCCCAGCCTTGCCATAATGGTCCATCTGATTCACCTTTTATTGTTTATTTTATTTTCACTTGCTGAATACGGGACAGACTTGACTGGTGGAAAGAAAGGGGAGAAAGAAAGAGGGAAAGAAAAAGAAAAAAACCTGAGAAGAGGGACGGGGAAAAAGGGCAAAAAACAAAAACCAACAGAATAAGCAGACAAAAAAATACATATCGATCACCTGTTGAGAAAGAAAAAAGAAAGCAAGCAAGCAGAAGAAGACGAGAGTAATAAACAAGATCACAATGATATATGGGAATATGACAGTAAATACTAAAAATTACACATTATGGTGCAGCACGTGAGATCGACAGCGCACAGTGTGCTTTGAGGTAGGAGCCCAAAAGGGTGTAGTTTGTGTGTGTGATCACCCGTGTGTACACCTGTGAGCATGAACGTGCTTGTTTTTAAAAGGTTCCTTCATGTAATGATCTGCTAGAGGGTGTGGGGGGCCACTGCCCCGACCTCCAGGGCATGAAGCAGGTATGGAGGAGATCAAAACTCCAGACATCCAGAGGCCCCCAGAACACAAGAGACCAAGGAAGACCAACAGAGGGGCAGCCGCGCCACTATCCCGGAAAGAGCTGAGGAGAGTCCCAGATGAGGGGTCACTCAGCAGCCGTGGAGCAGAAGCCAGGGGGGGTTGCAGTGAAGTGCCCGTGAGCTCCGCCGGCAGCCAGCTGTGCCTGAGTGACCGAGCCCCGGGCCGAGAGGCCGAGGGCACCCCATCCCCGAAGTGGCCCGAGCGAGCCCCAGGCTCCATGCCCCGATAAGCAGCCGCCAAGGAGTGAGCCGGTGGGTACCTGGGCGCCCACCCCCGGACACAAAGAACCACCAATGCACCGATGTCTGAGGGCGTCTGCCACCGGCAGGGGAAGTGGTGGGGGGAGATGGGCCTCCAAACCTTGGAGGGCCTGAGATGTCCCCAGAGAGGTGGGGTCTGATACCCAACCTGACATATAGACACAGACAAACAGGCACACACAGATACAAACATCTATTCCCACCCTCATGCTCTCAACACTCACCCAACGTGGAGACAGACATAGAGAGACACTGTACACACAATCACACTCCCCAAGCGTACTCTAAGCCCCGGGTCTAGGTACCCTTGCCCCTGGAGGGGGAAACTGCGCCCAGACCCAGGTGGTGTTACCCTTTTCCCTGCGGTGGGGAGAAGCAGACCGCCCCGACTCCGCAGCAGCAGGGAGGCCCGACATTCCAGACCCCAGTCGGACAGCCAACTCCTCCTCCTAGCCCCCCCGCTCCAGCAGGCCGCAGAGAACGGGGGTGTAGGAAGACTCCAAACCTCCCTCCACCCGCTCATATGTAGTGTTGATGTATGTGTGTTCTAAGGTGCATTTAAAACCCAGGAGGGCATGGAGCTACCTGCCAGAGCAGCAGGTAAGCATATAGCCCCTCCTGCTAGCCCTCAATGTCTACGTGTATTTAAAATTGAGAGGTGGGCAGCGACGCCAGGGGTGAGGTGTACACCCTGATGGTGATTGGAATCCGTGTAGCGTGCCCACCCCCAAGATCCTATATGTATGTGTAATGAGAGTGTGAGTAATGTGAATGTCTAAGTTGTGGGATAAAATTGAGGCAGAGGCAGCCAGAAGGGGACAGAGGGGGGGGGATGTCTCCTCTGCACCCTGGTGACACACCCCTACCCCAAGGCCCTGCATGTGTGGGTGATTGTGGTGGAGCGGGAAGAGGGAGGCAGCTGGAGATGGGGAGGGAAGGAAGGGAGGGGCAAGTGACCCCTCCCTGGGGTCAGCTCCCCCGCTGACCCCAGTAGGCACCCCCATACTCTGCAACCCGCCAGGGAAAGGGGGGCCCAGGCCCATCCAGACCGGGGCCCAGTGCAGCAGCGCCGCCCGGCCCCACAGAGCTCGGGACAGTCCACCCGACCCCACCACAGAGAAAACTCCACCCACCCCATCATCCACTCATCTTCCAGACTACACAAGACAATAGACGCCCAGGCTGAGATCTTCCTCCACCTCTCCTGTATCTCCCCCTCCTGCAGAGAGAGTTCCTGGAGAGAGGAAGGCTCCTGCAGGATGTGACAACCTCCCCCACCAGTTGAAGAGCCCCCCAGGTGGTTCGATGCACAGGCGGCACCCCGCGCCAGGACTGGGCCCCCATACACCCACCCACCCACAACCCGGCAACACACCAACCAGGACCCAAGCCCCTGAGGCTTGGCCAGGGCCCCAGCCCAGAGACGGAGTGCCCCCAGAACCTCACGCCCATCCCGGACCCACCCAGGGGCAGCCAGGCTACCAGGTCAGTAACCCACGTCCGTCAGCACAGACCCTCCCCTAGCCCTGCTGCACGCAGCCACGAGGAAACCGTCACCTAAGAGCCAACAGAGCCCCTAATTGGCCATGACCGCTACCCCGGGTTGAGCCCCCCAAGGAAGATGCTCCCGGGGAACCCCCCGATGCCCTAAGCCTGTCCCTACCCCCACACCAATCACAACAGTGAAGGTGGGACCAAACTAAGACCCCCCACCCCCACTAGGTGATGGAGCTGATCAAAGGAGCCCAGAGCAATTGATCTGATGTGGTGGCAGAGGCTGTATCAAGACTAATGTGATCTAATAGATAATTTCTATATTGGTTAGAATTAAGATTATTTTTATTTTTCCAGTTCATGAGGACTGTTTTCTTGGCTATGCATAGGGCAGTGAAAACCATATGGGCTATATTCTTTTCTGTAGTGACATTATCTAAGCTGCCCAACAAACATACTAAAGGGGAAGTTGGAATGTTACATTTCAGACACTTTGATAAGTCTTCACATATCTCGCGCCAAAACTTCTGAACTGGTGGACAGAACCAAAGTGCGTGGATATAATTGTCCGGTGAATTGGTTTGGCAGTGTGAGCAGTTGTTGGTAGACGTAAAGCCCATCTTGAACATCCGATGACCTGTATAGTGCACTCTATGTAGTATTTTGTATTGAATTAATTGAAGACTGGGATTTCTAATTAGATGAAAAGTTTTTAAGCAAATCTGAGACCAGAAGTTTTGGTCAAAGTTAACTGATAAATCCGCTTCCCATTTTGCAATAGGAAGTGATATTGATTCATCTGTTTTAGAAAGCATTCTGTATATTTTGGATAGTAATTTGGGGGTTTTAAGAGTAAGAAATTGAACCACACTTGGTGGTGTTTGTAGTTCAACTTGACCCGGTTTAAATCTCTTTTTTACTATGGATTTAATTTGTTGATATTCTAAAAATCTTTTCTTGTTGATCCCATATTGTGTAACTAGTCTGTCAAATGAAATAAATTCTGTTCCTTCTAGTATATGTTCTAAATATTTGATATTTAGGTTTCTTCCTGTTTAAAGGGAATTTTTCCTTCCCACTGTTGCCAAAGTGCTTGTGCACACGGGGTCATTATGATTGTTGTTTTTTCCTGTATGTATTTCCTGCAGTTTACATAATTGGTGTGTGTTATCTGGCTTCATGGATAGATAGACTTGGGTGTCATCTGCTTAGCAGTGAAAGTGTATGCTATATCTTCTGATGATACTGCCTAAGGGAAGAATGTATAATATAAACAGAATTGGTCCTAGCACTGAACCCTGTGGAACTCCATAATTAACCTTATTGTGTGAAGAGGACTCTCCATTTACATGAACAAATTAGAGTCTAATAGACAGATATGATACAAACCACTGCAATGCAGTGCCTGTAATACCTACAGCATGTAATTAGGTAAGACTGCTGGGTCTAGCAGGACAAACACAGAGATGAGTCCACTGTCAGAGGCCATAAGAAGATCATTTGTAACCTTCACTAAAGCTGTTTCTGTGCTGTGATGAGCTCTGAAACCTGACTGAAACTCTTCAAATAAGCCAATCCTCTCTAGATGATCTGTTAGGTGTACAACTCTTTCAAGAATGTTTGATATGAAAGGAAGGTTGGAGATTGGCCTCTAATAAGCTAAGACCGCTGGGTCTAAAGATGGCTTTTTAGGTAACAGTTTAATTACTTCCAGCTTGAAGGCCTGTAGTACATAGCTGATTATTAGAGATAGGTTGATCATGTTTAAGACTGAATTATTAATTAATGGCAGGACTTCTGTGAGCAGTCTTGTAGGAATGGGGTCTAAAAGACATGTTGATGATTTGGAGGAAGTAATTACTGAAGTTAACTCAGAAAGATCAATTGGAGAAAAAGACTAAATGAATATCAGTGGTGCTGAAAGTAGCTGTAGATAATGTTACATCTGTGACATGATTATGGGTAAAAAAAAATTTCTAATGGTTAAAATTTTATGTGTGAAGAAGTTCATGAAGTCATTACTAGTTAATTTTAAAGAGGTGGTTGGCTCAACAGAGCTCTGACGTTTTGTCAGCCTGGCTACAGTGCTGAAGAGAAACCTAGGGGTTTTCTTACTTTCTTCAATCAGTGATGAGTAGTGAGATGTTCTGGCTTTGCAGAGGACTTTCTTATAAACAGCAAACTATTTCTCCAGGCTAAATGATGATCTTCTAAATTTGCGACATGCCATTTCCTCTCCAGCTTACGAGTTATCTGCTTTAGGCTACGTGTTTGAGAATTATACCACGGAGTCAGGTGCTTCTGATTTGAGGCCTTAGTTTTCACCGGAGCTACAGTATCCAGAGTCATAGGTAGTGAGGAGGTAAAATTATTAACAAGATGATTGACCTCTGTTGGAGCAGTGTTCAGGTAGCTGCTCTGCTCTGTGTTGGTACAGGACATTGAAGATGATAACAGTGGGTGGATTATATTCTTAAACTTAGTTACAGCACTTTCAGAAAGACATCTACTGTGATAGTCTACTTTCCACTGCTGTGTAATCAATTATTGTAAATGTAAATGTTATCAGGAAGTGATCAGACAGGAGAGGGTTTTCAGGAAACACTGTTAAATGTTCAGTTTCTATGTCATATGTTAAAACAAGATCTAGAATGTGATTAAAGTGGTGGGTGGGTTCTTTTACATTTTGAGAGAAGCCAATTGAGTCTAATAACAGATTAAACGCCAGTTGAGGCTGTCATTTTTAGCATCTACATGAATGTTAAAATCACCCACAATAATTATTTTATCTGAGCTAAGCATTTAATCAGATAAAAAGTCTGAGAAATCAGACAGAAACTCTGTGTAAGGCCCAGATGGACGATAGATGATAACACGTAAGACTGGTTTCTGAGTTTTACAGCTGGGGTGGACAAGGCTAAGCATCAGGCTTTCAAATGAATTAAAAGTCTGTCTTGGTCTTTTGTTGATGAATAGGCTGGTGTGAAAAATTGCTGCCACACCACCCCCTCGGCCTGTGCTTCGAGATTTCTGGTAGTTAGAATGACTCGGGGGTGTTGATTCATTTAAACTAACATAATCATCCTTCTGTAACCAGGTTTCTGTAAGGCAGAGTAAGTCAATTTGTTGATTAATTATTAAGTCATATACTAACAGTGACTTGGAGGAGAGAGACCTAATATTTAATAATCCACATTTCACTGTTTTACTCTTTGGTTCAGATGTGCATACTGTATTGTTCTTTCGTTGTGATTTTTTATGTTTAAGTTGACTATTGCTGGGTTTTAGTTTGTATTTTGTCTGTTTGGGACTTGACACAGTCTCTATGGAGATGGGGTTTTGGGGGGAAGGGGGGGGGGGTAACAGGAGGAGATAAGCTGCAGGGAGGCATGTAAGACTGCAACTCTGCTTCCTTGTCCCAACTCTGGATAGTCATATTTTGGGGGGTTTAATAAATTTGTCCATATTTCTAGAAATGAGAGCTGCTCCTTCCAAAGTGGGATGGATGCCGTCTCTCCTAACAAGACCAGGTTTCCTCCAGAAGGTTTGCCAATTATCTATGAAGCCCACATCGTTTTTTGGACACCACTCAGACAGCCAGCAATTTAAGGAGAACATGCGGCTAAACATGTCACTCCTGGTCTGATTGGGGACAGGCCTACAACATCTAGGGCCTTCAGGAACTCGGGGCGGACCTCATCCACACCAGGGGCTCTGGCACCAACGAGTTGTTTAACTGCCTCTGTGACCTCGCCCCTGGAAATTGGCGGAAGACCTGCCAGTGGGATTAAGGAGGTCCTCGAAGTATTCTTTCCACCACCCGACAATTTTCTCAGTCGAAGTCAGCAGCGCTCCACCAGTACTATACACAGTATAGGTAGAGTACCGCTTAGCCATCCTGAGTCACCTGACGGTTTACCAGAATTTCTTCTTCCAAAAGTCTTTTTCCATGGCTTCTCCAAACTCCTCCCACACCCAAGTTTTTACTTCAGCCACTGCCTGAGCCGCATTCCCCTTGGCCTGTCAGTACCTATCAGCTGCCTCCGGAGTCCCAGAGGCTAACCAAGCCCGATAGGACTCCTTCTTCCGCCTGGTCTCTCCCTTCACCTCTGGTGTCCACCAGGGGTTACCACCACGACAGACACCAACCACCTTGCAGCAGCAGCTCATTGCAGTGGCTTCAGCAGTGGAGGTGCTGAACATGATCCATTCGGACTCAGGCATTCCCAGCACACCCTCACTATACGTTTAGGCGCCCTGGGTCTGTCCAGCGTCCTCCCCCACCACCTGATCCAACTCACCATCATGTGGTGATCAGTTGATAGCTCAGTCCCTCTCTTTACCCGAGTGTCCAGAACATATGGCTGCAGGTCTGGTTAAACGATTACAAAATCGATCATCAACATGCGTCCTAGAGCATCCTGGTACCACATGCACTTTTGGACACTCTTATATTCGAACATGTAGTTCGTTATGGCCAAACTGTGGTTTGCACAGAAGTCCAATAAACATAACACCACTCGGGTTCAGATCAGGGAGGCCATTCTTCCCAATCACGCCCCTCCAGGTCTCGCTGTCATTACCCATGTGAGCATTGAAGTCTCCCAGTATCTTCAAAAGTTGATTCTGTTCATCTGGATGTAGCGTTTTCAGTGGGAGAAATGTTTCTTCGGTCTCAGCTGACTGCATTTTTCCCCAATCTTATAAACAGTACATTTGCATAATGACTGAAACTAGCACCATTGAAGGAAAAATGGGTTGGGTGGTCAGTTCCTTCATCATAATTATGCAAATTCTCATGACCATTGATCACGTGACGATCACATGACCGTCTCTTCTGTCTTGCTTTTGACGAAGGCGGTCACACTTTTCTCCTCCTCCTCCTCTCCCTCCTCCTCTCCCTTAGCTTCCCTGCTTAGCCTCTTGTGTCCTTGTCTAGTCTCGTGTTTTTTGTATTACTTTTCCCTGGAACACTCTCTCACAGTCTGTTCTCTAAAACCTAAAAGAGGAATTATGGATTTGATCAACTGGTCCCTGAATGCAATTGACACCCTTTTCTCAATGAGAAGTCTGGGCTTGGGTGAGCCTGAGTGCTGAAGATATCTACCTATTCGGAACCATGATAACAGGGTTCTTGCTGATCGGAGCTGGCTTGGCCCTGGCTTATCGAAGAATTAAGAAAGCGGAACCGGCTGTTCAAACCCCCCACAAGGCTGCCCACTGGGACTGAAATGATGGGGCGAGGCGTGAGTTTCTCAAAATGGGCTCATTGAGTGCAGCACAGATAAGATCTTGGAGAAGCTTACGGCTGCCGTGAATACTCAGAACAAGACCTCTGAGTGCAAACTGGATTACATCTGGAGGGGCTCGCTCGGAATAACACCTCTGAGCGCAAATTGGATCACATCTTGGAGAAGCTCACTGAAGTCGTGAGTTCTCAGAATCGGCTCTTTGACCACAAGAATGACAACATCACGGAGCGTAAGTTTGATAACATCATGGAGAAGCTCACGGCTCTCCAACGGGAGATTGAGAGACCAGTGTCGGACTGTTAGAACAGCTTTGAAATTCATATGAGTTGTTCACACTAAAGTAAAAAACACCAAATCTGTATTCACTTCATGCGGATACCCCTTTGGCGCCAGCTGCGGTCTCAAGGCTGGAGCTGAACAACAACACCCTGATAACGACTGTGTTTAGACTGTTCTTCACATTCTATGCAAGGCCACCTGGGTTGGCTGGAAGACTGTTTATTTAGCCTGGCAGGGCAAAGGACACTGTCTCAGCTGAACTCTGGACATACACACACACGCACACAGACATATATACACATGCAGATGTACACTCATCCCCCTCCCCCTCCAAATGCCTTCGATGCTGATTCCCTTCCGATGCTGATGGTGGATCAAGGAGACCAGCGCATAGGCTGCAGGCCTGGATGTACTGTCTACATTGGCTGTCTCTCACCCTTTACCCATCCCTGTTGATTGTCATGTGTTTCTTTGGTGTATTAAGAGTTTTTTCATGTGCTATGTGCAGAGGTGTTTTTTTTCTGTTCTCAAACTGATCTCCCTATTGGAGCTCAGTTTGGGGGGGGAGTTATTTTTTTCTCCTTATCCTTCCTCATGTTGTGCTTTTTCCATGTTATACCCCTCTGACCTGTCTTCCCCATGTTATGTTTGTGTGATGTATGTATGGTCGGAAGGGTAAGACGGCGCTGGCACCCAATTTCCCTCGGGATGAATAAAGTATGATCAATCAATCAATCAATCAATCAATCAACAACCACTGATCAAAGCTCATTGATCAAAGACCACTGATCAATGGCCATGGGTACCATTCACATAGATTTGGGGAATGGCTGCAATCATAGCATTGTAAGATGGCCAAAGATGTACCCTTAGGACCCCCTCCTCGATTTAGAGATGTCTTTCCCTTTTCACGTAAATGGCCTCCTTGACTCTGTGCTCAAACCAGCGTACCACCCTGTCTGGGATGTGTACATCCTCATCATTGAAAGAGTGTCCATTGGCCTGTAGGAGATAATAGTCTGCGGAGTCCTGGCCTGACGAGTTATAATAATGGATTGCATTTATATGGTGCTTTTCTAAACACCCAAAGCGCTTTACAATTCCACTATTCATTCAATCTCACATTCACACACTGGTGGAGGCAAACCACAGGAGTTAGCTCTTCTGTGTTGTGCCATCTGCTTCACCAGAGGTTGTTTGGTTTCCGGGATGTATAAATCCTGGCAATCCTCCTGGCACTTAACAGCGTACACTATGTTTCTCTGTTTGTGTCAGGGGACCCGATACTTGGGGTATAAAAGCCACAGAGAGGCGGTGTTTAGAAACAATGCGCCTCAACTGTTCCTGTCACATAAGGGATCACTACGGGTTTTCAATTAGTCAGCGGGTGTCCTCCTCTCCTGGATCGGCAGGAGCTTTCTTTAGGCGCCTTCCGAGCTTTGACAAATGTCCAGCTGGGATAACCACATTTACTCAGGGCGTTCTTGATGTGCTGTTCTTCTGCTTCCCTGGCCGCTGTGTCTGTGGGGATGGTGTTCGCTCTATGTTGTAATGTCCTAATGACACCCAATTTATTCTCCAGTGGATGATGAGAGTCAAACCTTAACCCTCTACTGCATGACTTTTTAATTTTTGGGGAAAAAAATGTTTCTCCCTATTTTGGGGGAGCTTTAGGGTCACTAATAATATATCAATCATAAAATTTGACACCCCCCCCCCAAAAGATATTGGTTTGTTGCCTCAAGGCAACACTGTGCGACAAGGGTAGTAAAATGCCAAATTATTCTATAATAAGTTGTATTAGTACAACAAGGATGAACAAATAAATAAACAACAAATAAACAATGTAAACATTTCACAGAACAATAAAACACCAAAATACATCCAACATTTGACCCTAACCCCATGTACGCGCGCGCGCGCGCACACACACACACACACACACACACACACACACACACACCCACACACATGTTGTGTTTCCATCACTTTTGGGGACATTACATTAACTTACATTCATTTCCTGGAGACTTATCCTGACTCTACCCATCACAAGTCCCTGCCTGAACCTTACCCTAACCCTGACTGAAGCCTTCACCCTAAAATTGATGATTTACCTTGCAATTTGTCCCCAGAAAGTAGGCGAGACCTCACAATGTGAGTGTGTAAAGAAATTTGTGTCCCCACAACAATAAGTAATACACGACCACACACACACACACACACACACCAACACAGCAAAATTGGTATGGCCCGGATCAGGCCCACACAAAGTGCTTACACATGGCCCACATACCGCAAAGAATGACGGCCCTTTGGTGGCCCAGACCTGGTTTGCCAGCGGTGGCCCACACATGGGCCAGCACAAGGCCAGTTTCAGACACACTGGTGGCCCTGTGCTGGCCCATGTGTGGACTCCGGGAGAGTAGAAAAGCGCTATATAAGAATCAGTCCATTTACCATTTACTGATGGAAATCTCACATTCTAAGAAGGCTAACCTGCCACTTTTCATATCCTCCCTGGTGAATTTGATGTGTCGGTCCACCGAGTTAATGTGATCCATGAATTGTGGTACGTC
Organism: Oreochromis niloticus; assembly: GCF_001858045.2. Taxonomy (NCBI): domain Eukaryota; kingdom Metazoa; phylum Chordata; class Actinopteri; order Cichliformes; family Cichlidae; genus Oreochromis; species Oreochromis niloticus. The sequence continues at coordinate 165,009 of NW_020327466.1, read as the reverse complement.
CTGAGATTTGATTTTCACCCAGGTGTCATCCACATATCTGAACCAATGGCTTGGTGGTGTTCCAGGGTAGGATAGCAAAGCCCTCTTTTCCACTTCTTCCATGTACAAATTGGCCACGATGGGTGAAACTGGGGAGCCCATGGCACACCCGTGTTTCTGCCTGTAGAACTGACCCTTGTATGTGAAGTAGGTGGAATGAAGACACAGTTCCAAAAGCAAACACACTTGGTCAATGCTGAGAGTGGTCCTGTTGCTGAGGTTGGTGTCATCCTGTAATCTCTTACGGACTACCTCCAACGCTTCCGTCACTGGGATGCAAGTGAAGAGAGATGTAACGTCGTACGAGACCATGGCTTCATCTGCCTCCATAATGACATCTCTCACCTTCTCAACAAAATCCAGGGTGTTCTGGATGTGGCGTTCAGAGCTGCCCACCAGCGGGTTGAGGATCGAAGCCAGAAACTTGGAGATGTTATAGGTGACAGAGTTGATCATGCAGACAATCGGTCTTAAAGGTGCACCCTGTTTATTTAGTTTCGGTAAACCATACAGACTTGGTGTAGACTCCCCTGGGTATAGCCTGTGGTATGAGGTCCGGTCAATAGCCTTGTCTTGTTCTAACTCCTTCAGACAGTCTATCACCCTCCTCCTGTAGCCACTTCCTGGGTCTCGTTTCAGGGGCTCATAAGTATTTTCATCACTGAGTAGTGACAAAAGTTTCTCATGATAGTCTTTCTGGTTTAGCAATACTGTGCACCTACCCTTGTCTGCCGGAAGGATAATAATGTTGTTGTCATCACTAAGTGATGTGAGTGCCTTCCTCTCCTTCATGGTGATGTTGGATGCTGGGGGCTTTGCATTGCTCAGACAGGCCGAAACTTTTGTCCGTAGTTGGTCTGCTTCCACTTCTGCAATATTGTTGTTACGAATTGCTGTTTCTGTGGCTGTGATCAGCTCCACTAGCGGGATTTGTCTCGGTGTGACAGCAAAATTCAACCCTTTAGCAAGGATGTTCTTCTCCGTTTGGGTGAGCTGTCTGTCAGACAAATTCTTCACCCACTTGTCCACATCCTCGGTGTCGCATCCTTGTCTCTTCTGTTCCTTGATCAGTGGGTTTTGGTCAGTGGTTGTTGATCAATGGTCATGAGAATTTGCCTAATTAAGATTAAGGAACTGACCTCCCAGCCCATTGTTCCTTCAGTGGGCTGGTTTCAGTCATTATGCAAATATACTGTTTATAAGATTGGGAAACCTGCAGTCAGCTGAGACTGAAGAAGTCACTTGGATGAGTGACGAAACATTTCTCCCACAAAACGCTACGTCCAGATGAACAGAATCAATTTTTGGAGATTTACTTTCCTGGATGATTGAGAATGCAATATGACGTTTTAAAACAATACATTGCCCACAATCTTAATATGGACAAGGTTTACTACAGTAGCTGAAAAATCTGCTGGAAAAGGCACAAATGAGATGATAGGTTTCACATTTCATTCGCTATTTCCCTCCGTGCTCTGTTTGTTTGCAGACTCACACAGCACTAGGCAGAGATCCCACATTCACCCTGCCCCCAGCTAAACATCTGATCACTGCTAGTATGCAAATGACCCAGTGTCAGGATTCTCAGTAGGCAGGGCAGAGCAAAACTAAGAAGCTAATCTCTGTCATCAAACTAATAGCAACTGTAACTGACAGTGAATTATTTTAATGTTCTTCATTGTATTTGTTAGAAACATTTTTGTAATTTTCCTTTAATTGTGGGACTTGAGTTTTGAAACTTGCTGGAGCAGAAGTAATGCTCAGCACTTACTGTTTTTTTAGTGAAACAAAGCAAGTAAACTACGGGTGCACCATGGATTTTTTCCACATCTTGCCACCGCCTCAAAGCTGGACTCAAGTTTATAAAGAACCCATGTCAAAATATTGTGGTTAACTTAAATCCCATTTATTAACCCCCCTTTTTGAAATGAAGTGCAGCTGCAAAGAACGCTATGGCAATGAGGTACGTTTAATGTGTCTGTCAATTTCAGTTTCCATGAAACCATGATAAACAGGTATTTATGTTTCTACAATTTTATTTGCTGGGTTTATTTTTGATAACAGTGTTATTGCAAACCATGTCACATGATGGTTTAAAATATTTAATTTCACTGAATATGTGAGAAAAGCTAAAGTAGCATTATATTTTTATGTTTAAGACACAGTGATGTTTCTAAATGTAATTGTCTTTATTTTAATTAGTTCTCATGATGACGATGCTAAGTGATCCTGTTGGTAAACTTGGAATAAATCATCTGTAAACAAAGAACTTGTGTTGACTGATAGGAGTAACAGTGACTCGTGAGATAATTAAAAACTAAAAAATACATCTATATTTGTACAGTCAGTGGGATACTAGGCCATTATTCTTCTCACAGTTAGGGTTAGTCTGGTAGAGAAGCGTTTCTTTCTCGATCCCACAAGCACCACTGTGAGCCTGTCTGCTGCATAGAGCCCTAAGAGGTAGACGTGCAGAAGCTTAGCCTTCAGGTGGGACACCCAAGTTGGTCAGGTCTTAGGGTAGAGGCCCGACAAATTGCAATCCAATTACATGACAAAAACAGTTATCCAGAGCACCCTACCCAACCCTCTACCCCTTTCTACCCCCATTGCTACCATGTGTCCCCTTTACACTTTTGTCCGCCCCCTCATATTCAATTTTTCAATTCAATTTTATTTATATAGCGCCAAATCACAACAACAGTCGCCTCAAGGCACTTTATATTGTACAGTAGATCCTACAATAATAGATACAAAGAAAAACCCAACAATCATATGCCTGTTTAGAAGTGGCCCAGATTTCCATATTAATTCATCAAGAAACTGCCCTCACGTTTCTTCCACTAAAAACTCTACATCCAGATGAACAGAATAAACTTTTTGAAATATTAATAACAACTTCAGAAACTGATAATTTACATTAAGACATTTCTGTCAAGTTACCATTTATGCAGTAATATAATTCCGGTTTTAAATTACCATCAGCAGAAAAATTAAAATACTGACCTGAGAGTTTCCATTTTACAATGTGGACTAACTGTTTATGCAATAATATAATTCACATTTTAAATGATTATCTGTGGAAAGGTTTGAATCCTGACCTGAGAGTTTCCACTGCACACTGTGAACTCTTTAGTCCAGCAGACAGATGCTTCACTCCTGAATCCTGCAGGTCAGAATTACTGAGGTCCAGCTCTTTCAGACTAGAAGACTCTGAACTGAGAACTGAGGATAGAGCTTTACAGCCTCTCTCTGAGAACTTACAGTGACTTATTCTGAAAAATGAAAGATAAATATTAAAAAACACGGTTGCTTAAGCGTAATGAGGGTGCACTGAAGAGTTATTTTAGTAATATATAATCCAGTTGTTTAAGGAATCCTTCAAACCTTACGAAGATACAAAACAAATGAATGACACTGACCTTTATTGGCTAAGTATACTACTCAAAGAAAAAACTACCAAAATAGCTCTAGGTACAGTCGAGGATCATTTCTGGTATTCAATAGGAAATTGGGCTCCACAGGCCAGAGCTGACACAGATCAGTAAGGCTCTCTGCTACTTAAATGATCAGAAAACTATTGCATTAGTTTAACTGACTTGATACCATACTCTGAAGAAAACGTGTTCCTTCATTTTCTCTTTTTTTTCCAAGTACTCTATTTGTATTGGTTAATTCTGCCGATTGACAAAAATACAATATCACCTGATCTTACCTCAGAGTGTTCAGTTTACAATGTGGACTCCTCAGTCCTTCAGAAAGATGATTCAACGCTGAATCCTGCAGGTCATTGTTACTCAGGTCCAGATCTCTCAGAATCGCAGACTGGGAGCTGAGAACTGAGGAGAGAGCTTGATAGCTTCTCTCTGACAAGTTACAGAGACTCAGTCTGGGGGGGAAAAGAACATTCTAAAAAAAATCCTTCTTGTCTTATATTAAAGAAGTTAAAAATGTGGTGGATTACCGTAAATTATGAAAGAAAAAGAAATTACGGATAACTTGTGACAACTTGTGGTAACTCATGAAGATTGTTACTTGATCTGACCTGAGTGTTTCCAGGGTACACTGTGGACTCTCCACTGTAGCAGACAGAAGCATCACTTCTGAATCCTGCAGGGTATTGATACTCAGGTCCAGCTCTTTCAGAGTAGAGGACTGGGAGCTGAGAACTGAAGACAGAGCTTCACTGCCTCTTTCTGTTAGTGTAGGGAGATTCAACCTAAAGAAAATTTTTAAAAAGGGTGGGGGGGGGGTGATTGAATTATGTCAGTGTGCATTAATATGTATGATTGACTAAAAAAACTTTAAAGCCCTAGAATTTGCTAATTTAAAAAATATGCTGCTAAACAGAGAGCTGGTAAATTTACTGACAGTGGTTTAGTACCCGCTGGCATAGGTATACAATACTGTTCATCAGTTTCCCAAATTAAACATATGCAGGTATTTTAAATAATCCTTACTGATCACATACTAAACCTTGCTCTCACAGTTCATCCCTTTCATTTGTGGGTCATTTCTACTCAAATTATCAGTCTTTTATGGGCCTCTGCTCAACAGTCTCTCATTTCCATCATATGGTGCTGTGAAATTTTAGATTCATATTTCAAATACCTTTTTAAAATATACATGTTTTTTCTTAATGGTCCTTTCTAGCACATATGTTCACACTTTGGAATTTGGTGCCATGTTTGAACATAAATTTCTCAAAAGACATTAAAGAAAATCATTTATTTGACATTGTTTTCACAACTGGAAGGTTCATTTTTTATTTGTTGTTGTTTTTTTTGCCCTGTCCTGTCCAGCACTTTGACAATTAGAATCATTGTCTGAAAGCCAAGAAAAATGCCGAGCAGATTTATTTTCCCAGGTGGATCTTATGTTAGACTGGTCAACTTGATTGCTATAGTTTATTAAATTTTTTATAGCATTTTTTTTAATCATTTCCTTAAAGTTATTACAATCAGAACAGTCAGGAACAGGGGATAGGAATGAGAAAGAAGAAGGAAAGCGAAGTCGGGAAGAGAGTTAACAGAAGAAGAGTGAAAGAAAAATAAAGGAGGAAAGAAAGGTAAAGAAAAGATACTGAAAATCTGCTTTATCATGTGTTAAAAACAAAACAAGAAAAAAGAGAAAAACACAGTAGGGAAACTACAGGAACAGCCAACATAAGCATCAGTAACAGTAAATAATAAATGCTGAATGTTACTGAGCAGCATACAGGGACTGATAATGCAAGCCATGTTTAGAAGTAGCAGCTGACCTAGACAGTGTGTGTCTTTCAGTGTGAGTACCTGTCTGAACACCTGTTTGTGTAAGCATGCTTCTATTCACGAGCTTTCTCCATGTAACTATCTAATGGTAGGTGTGAGGAGTGTGGTGACAAATTTATTTTCTTATGTGTTGATCAATTTAGTAATAGTAATATCACTTTCTCACTTAGTTATATGCATGTAGAATAACACCACAAATGTGTATTTATGCTATATCAGACCTACACACAGATAGAGTGGCACTGTACATGGATCATGGACACATGTAGATATATATATATTCAGTAATGCACATACACTCCTATATTGTACATATATTTATTGTTATAATCCTCAGATTTACCCATTCTTATATTTTGCTTGTTCTTATGTTATTGTATTGTATTTTGCACACCCCTGATGCTTGTGAAGATTGCACACAAGAATTTCACCCGCATGTACTGTACCAGTTTACCTGTGACATGACAATAAAAGTGATTTCATTTCAGTTGATTTGATAAATTTTCTTTGTGAGGTTGGTCAAGGTATCTTCAGAGATCACTTTGGTGTTTGACTACAGTGTTTCTTTCCATATTGCAATATGATATTAAACAGGAGCCCTCGTGTGAAGCTTCACTGTGCGACGGGTCTGCTGGGGCTCATCACCCCAGCCAAACTAAGCTGAGACCCACCGTGTTTAAAATAAACTGGGAACTGCCTTTGCAGTGACGCACACCACAAGGATCCTAAAAACCTTTAACTAAAAATCTGCAAACTGTGGTTTTTAGATTTGGGAAGGGTCTTCAGACGGACCACCGGGAGGGAAACCTCAGAGAAACAACGACTGTCGTAGGAAGGACTCCAAAAACATTGGTTGTCCTTAGGAAACAGCGCCTGATTTAAGAACTGTCGTAGGAAGGACTCTGTCCTTAGGTTTATGGTGTTTAGCACTTTTGCACCACAAGAAAAAGGATGCACTGCACCATACAATGGCTAATGAGGCCATAGGAGGTGCCCCTCCAGGTGGTCTGGGTGGAAAAATCCAGTTTTTGATTGCATGCCAAGAAATGGGGGAAAGAATGCATGAAGTATGTTGTGTGAGAGAAAGAGAGATGTTGATAAAGAAAAGAGATAAATATGCAGATGTGCGTGGGATGGATAACGGAAGGAGATGTGTTAAAATGTGGATGGAGGAAGTAGAGAGATGTGAGAGAAAGGCAGCTTTTAAGGAGATGACTTTTTGGGGAGGAAAAGGAGCAGGGGGGAGACAGGCCCTGTTGAATCCACAGCTCCACTACACACACATACTAGCCATGATTCACCACCCTGTTTTTTTATGTCATTCTGCTGAAAAAGCAATGAAAGCCACTTCGATCTGCAGTCCTGTCTTCCCCAACAACCGAAACTACCGCTGCAAGAATAACAGCTCCCGAACCGAGCGCAGTCTCACCAAAAGAAAGCCCAAGTTTTTTGTGCAACAACAAAAGACCCCCACCTCGACCCCGACCCCAAGGAAGAGAACGATCCCTGCCAAGACGCCATAACAGTGCTGAACAACAGCCTGTGGCAAGCTTTATACGCCTGCAAAGAATGTAGGGGCGAGTCAGCTGATGATTTCATTCATCGCCTGATGACAACTTTCAAGACCAAAAGTGGCATCGTTGAGCCTGACAACCTGGATGGAGAAAATGCCAACCCCCATGAAAGTAATTTCTTATCTACCAAGGACTGAGACCGGACGTGGTCGCTGAGGTCAAGCCACTCTACAGAGGGGGAGAGGACGAACTAAGGCTGGCCAAAGCATGGTGACATGTGCGCTACGCCTGGGGAAGGATGGACGCAAAAAAGAAGGCAATGGATGGCTAGGTAGGGGCAGAGAAGGCAAGGCAAGGCAATTTTATTTGTATAGCACACTTTCAGCACAAGGCAATTCAAGGTGCTTTACATGATTAAAATTAAAACACAGAAAACAGAACATAAATCACTTTAAAGATTAAAATACAAGAAAGTATTTACAATAAAACAATAGTCAAGACAATAATTTGTATAAAAATTAAAAACAAGTAAGTAAAAAGCCATAATAGGATCAGATACTCATCAGCAAGTCTAAATAAATACGTTTTAATTTTAGACTTAAAAGAGTTCAGTGTCTCTGCAGCTTTGCATTCTCCTGATAGTGTGTTCCAGATGTGAGGAGCATAGAAACTAAAAGCTGCTTCTCCATGTTTAGTTCTGGTTCTAGGGACAGTCAGTAAACTAGAGCTGGAGGACCTGACTGATCTGGATGGTTTGTACCATGATAGCAGATCTCTAATGTACTCTGGTGCTAACCCATTCAAGGATTTATAAACCAATAAAAGTACTTTAAAATCTATTCTCTGAGCTACAGGGAGCCAGTGTAATGACTTTAGAACTGGGGTAATGTGCTCTATTTTCTTGGTTCTAGTGAGAACATGAGCAGCAGCGTTCTGGATCAGCTGCAGTTGTCTGATTGATTTTTTAGGTAAATCTGTGAAGATACTGTTACAGTAATCAAGGCGACTAGAGATAAATGCATAGAGTTTTTCTAGGTCTCCTTGTATCATCAGTCCTTTATTACTAGAAATGTTCCTCAGGTGATAGAAGGCTGACCTTGTTATTACTTTTATGTAAAGATAAAGATAAAGATAAAGATGATCTTTATTAGTCCCACAGGTGGGAAATTTGTTTTGTTACAGCAAAAGTGCAAAGTTATGTAGCAGAAATTAGAAACACTGGAATGCAATAAAATAAAATAAAATAAAATGCTATATACAATAGAATAAAAATAGAATAATATATACAATAGAATAAAATAGAATACAAATACTATATACAACTGAGTAAGACCCTGGAGGTTCAGGTCTGAGTCCATTATTACACCTAGATTTCTGGCCCGGTAAGCAGTCTCTAGTTGGACCAGTTTAAGATGATTACTGATATTTAGTTGATCTTTTTTGGGTCCAAAGATAAGTAGTTCAGTTTTGTTTTTGTTCAGTTGAAGGAAATTATGAGACATCCAGCTGTTAATTTGCTCAATGCATTTATTAAGGGTTTGGATAGGTTCAACATCACCTGGTGACATTGAGATATAAAGTTGAGTATCATCTGCATAATTGTGGTAGTTAATATTATTGGTTGTTATAATCTGGCTTAATGGCAGCATGTAATGCTAAATAAGAGGGGGCCCTAGGATGGAGCCCTGGGGGGACCCCGCATGTGATTTCTATGTTTTGTGATGAGAATTGGCTAATTGACACATAGAAGTTCCTGTTCTTAAGATAGGATTTGAACCAGTCGAGTGCCGTACCAAAGAGTCCGACCTAGCTCTCCAGAGGTTCCAGTAATATATCATGATCAATGGTGTCGAACGCCGCACTAAGGTCCAATAGTACCAATACTGTGGATTTACCACGGTCAGTATTTATACGGACATCGTTGAACACTTTGACGAGGGCTTTCTCGGTGCTGTGGTGCCTACAAAAACCAGACTGATAAATACCAAAGCAGTTATTCATTGTGAGAAAGCTGTTTAACTGCTGGAAAACAGCTTTTTCAATAATTTTACCGATAAATGGGAGATTAGATATTGGTCTGTAGTTTTGCATTAACGTGCTGTTTAGGTTCTTCTTCTTTAATATTGGTTTGATAACTGCTGTTTTTAAGACTTTGGGAAAGACACCTGATAGGAGGGATGCGTTAACTATTTGGATCAGATCCTCCTTGATGGCTGGGAGGACCTTTTTAAAAAAACCTGTCGGTAAGATATCCAAGCAGCAGGTGGCAGAGCTTAGTTTCTCAATAATTTTATCAAGGCTTGATTGATTTATTGTTTGGAAAGGAGTCATTTTCTCTGCATGGGTGTTGATTGGGCTTAACGTCGGTATTGGGGTTGAAACTGACGTACTGATTGACCTTCTGATGTTCAAGATCTTTTCAGTAAAGAAGCTGGCAAATTCATTACAGGCCCTGGTGGAGCTTAGTTCAGGGGCTACTGCCACTGAAGGAGTAGTTAGTCTCTCCACTGTAGCAAATAATGTCCTAGCATTATTGTTGTTTCTGTGAATAATCTCAGAGAAGAATGATTCCCTTGCATCCTTTAGGGTTAATTGATACTTATTCAGCCTCTCTTTATATATCTCGCAATGAACCTGGAGTCGAGTTTTCTGCCATTTTCTCTCAGCACGACGGCACCCTCTTTTTTCATTACATACCAGTGGATAACTTCTCCACGGAGACTTCTTTTTACTAGAGACAGTTTTAACCTTAAATGGCGCAATCTTATCCATCAAGTCTGAGATTTTGGATAGAAAATCATCTGTCAGTTTGTTTACTGAATGGGTGTTGGTGGATGTTGGTGATTTAAATAAGGTAGATGTGTACATCAGTTTAAAGTTTTCAGCTGAGTTTTCTTTAAGGAAGCATTTTTTTAACAGTGGTCTCACTCTAATTAGATATTTTAGCTAAGATGGTGCTTTCAAATGAAATGCGGAAATGATCAGATAATGCAACATCAGTTACGGCAATGTCGAGATATTTAAGTCTTTGCTAATAAGTAGGTCCAGAGTGTGTTCTCGGTTATGCGTTGGCTCACTAATGTGCTGGATTAGATCAAAGTTATGGAGGGCATCATTTAGTTCTTTTGTTCCGCTATCTTGGGCCTTGTCAGTATGGATGTTGAAATCTCCCACAATTGCTATCTGGTCATAGTCTAGACATATTGCAGAGCAAAGGTCATTGAAATCATTAAAAAAGTTTGTGTTAGATTTTGGTGGTCTATATACGTTTAGAAATAGAACTTGGTTTGGTTCATTTGTTTCAGTAGCTAAATATTCAAAGGTGCTGAACTCACCTAGCGATACCTTTTTGAAGTTTAGTGATTGGTGAAAGATTGCAACAAGACCACCACCTCTTTTGTTTTTTCTGGTCTCACTAATGAAGTGATAATCAGTTGGGCAAGTCTCTATTAGTACAGTTTGTTCTGAATTTCCATCTTGCCAAGTTTCTGAGAGAAACAAAGCATGAATATCATGTGTAATGATGTAATCAGTGATTAGGAGAGACTTTCCTGATTGAGATCTAATATTTAGTGCAGCTGCTTTAATATTTCTTTCAGTAATTGGGAGATTATTTTCGCACAGTATTATATTCAGATTCTGTACTGTTCGATTATGAGTAATTTTAGTGTGTAAGGATCTATTGCTTATAATAACTGGTATTTTACTTTCAGAATATGAATGAGCGTGACCAGACACATTTTGATAGGAATGATACAATCTGGTAACGGCATCCGGTCGACATCAGATATCAGACACGGTTAGGTGTAGGTGTGTGTGGTCCCACTTTTGGTGTCAGACGAATCTCTCTGTTTATTTTGGTTTGAAGGGGTTCGGGAAACGACTTAAATGGTGATATGATCACTGATAAGGATGATGATGATGAAGGTGTACAGGCATCAGCTGGTGAGTTTCTGCACAGAGTTGAATCTGCATATTGAGAAGCCCGTTCATCGGTGCCTGAAGGCATCTGAAGAAGATGCTACCAGTGTGCAAAAGAGGGGCATTGGAAGAGAGTCTGTCCTGATCAGAAACCCCGAGGCAAGTGATTGAAGGTGAACAGGAGGCACGGGACACCAGACAGTGCTCTAGGCTGTGGTTTGCCCACGTCATGATTAAAAACAGTGAGGTGAAACAATGCACACCCACATGCAAGCAGAGACTGTATTAACCTGTGTACTAAAACATACACATGCAATGAAGATCAGACTCATGAACATGCCCATAGCTGTCTCATCAATGTTAAAATACTGTAAACTAGGGAAAAAGAGACTCTGGTGTTACCAGCAAGTGATCAGACAAAAAAATTAGTTGTTACTGTAGTAAAATTGTGAGACGTTTTCTGCTGATTGTGAAACACTAGTGATTTACTGTATGAAATCAGCCACTTGGCCCAGCTCCTCCGGGGGAATCCCAAGGCATTCGCAGGACAGCCGAGAAACATAGTTCCTCTAGCATGTCCTGGGTGTTCCTCTGGGTCTCTTCCTGGTGGAATGTGCCCAAAACACCTCACCAGGGAGGCATCCTAACCAGATGCCAGTATTTAATCTGTCCTTTTTGTATGTTCCCCTCAGGTTGCCATGGTAGCAGATACAGGGGGAACAAGTGTAAATGATGCCAAAAGAAGGATGATGAAATTCCTCATATCACCTGAGCTGGCTGTGGAGTACAACATGGTTGACCGACATGGGGAAAAAAAAGTTCAGAGATTTGCGTCTTTTTAATGTCATGTATGGTAATTTAGTTTCACTTGAGACACTTGAACTTTAGAAAACTAAACTTTTTTAATAAAGTGTTCGAAAGTGTAACTGAGATTGGTTATCATGAAATTTCATAAATTTTTTGAGGCAATAAAGTGAAATAAACATTTTTCTTTGTAAATCATCACCAAAGGAAGTAGGCTAAGGTTAACTTTACTTTGGCTTGCCCATTTATCTTCTTCATTTGCAGAGGCACTGAAGAAGAATTCTTTAACATCAACGGTCAACCTGCAAGAAGCAGAGAAGGCTCTGTCCAAGTGGTTTACTGGAGCTAGAGACAGAGGAGGACTGAGGGCTGCAAGGGTACAAAGTAGACTTACGGCTCTGGAAAAAAAAAAAAGAAAAAAAAAAAACCCTGCTGATTCAAGATAAGGTTTTGAGTTTTCCATCTGACTTTTTCCCCATGTTGCTACTGTTGGGATTTAGAGATTCTTTTATTGCTGCCATATACTCTGCCTTATGATAAATGCATTAATAACATGTTCTACAGTATTATTTTATCAGTAATATTGTTTACAGGGTTCATATTGCATTGAATATGTTTGTCATCACATTCATTCTATTCACAGGTTGAGTTCATTCTATACACAATGCATAACTGTGCTTGTTTAGAGTTGATGTTCTATCCAAGAGGGTTTTAAGCTTCACTGGTGAGAGTGTCCAGGTGATACATGTTGAGGGAAGCAGGTTAATTGCATGCATGCTTACAATACACATAAATCTAGTAGCAGGCCTGAGCGAAGGCCCAAGTGTCTTCTGCTTCTTATTTGAGACCTGCGCCAATTCAGTCTACTTAGTGATTGAGGACGAGGGTCCATTATTAGCCCTTAGAGGCCCTGAAGCTTGAAGTTATTACCTTAAAAGGAAGGTGTTATCAAAAAGAGAAGTTATATGTCTGTTCATAGTTATTAGAGACGTACAAGATGTACCCTTGTCTGTAAACAATGACTGGACATAATGTATTTTTGACCTGTATTGACGTGTATGGGGGGGGGGGGGGGGTTCCTGTATGCTATAAAACCAGAACTCAGTGTATTTCTGTCAGAGCAAATAAGCCATATGCTGACGGTTGTTCTCCGTTGTCAATAAACTCATCTTTTGATTGTACTTTTTCTGGGCCTCCGTCGTTTGTTGTCTGGTCTACAGTTGATCGATCTCGCTTCACTACAGTTGCAAATATCTAAGGAATTTTGATGTAGTTTGACATTTCTATTTTTTTAAAAGATTACGGACTTTGGAATACAATAACGTAAAATCACAGTTGTTGGACAAAATAAATGTGAAAAATGTTTTGTGTACCCTCGTGATTTTTGTAATGGTTATATTTACAAATTAATTCTTGTTTGCAGTCAGCTTTAATATATTTGGTGTTTTTGTGTCACAGAACCTGTATTGGTCATCTGTTAAATTGATTTTGTGGCTGTTTTAATACATGGGCCCCACCCAGTGCCAGAAATTAGCCAATTCAAACAAGAAGTAAGATGCAACTACAGAACCCACTGATAACGCCATTCCAACTTTTTAGCTCATGTTGTCCTCATGTTGTACCCACTAAGAACATGAAAAATGGGGCCCAGGTGGGTTTCTGTGTACTTTGCCCAGTTGGGGCCCATTTAGTTCCCAGATTTTACCAATATAACACCAACATGGGCTTATAAAATGGGGCCATTATGGAACCGGCGGACAATCCCATTTAAAACCCACTTTTTAGCTTATGTGGTACCCACATGGTACCCACAAAAAACTTAAACAATGGGGCCCGGGTGGGATTCTGTGTACTTTGCCCAGTTGGGGCCCATTTCATGACCACATCTGTGGTCATGAAATCCTTTGAACGACTGGTGTTAGCCCATCTGAAGGACATTGCAGGCCACCAGTTGGACCCTCTGCAGTTTGCCTACCGGGCAAACAGGTCGGTGGATGATGCAGTGAACATGGGGCTGCATTACATCCTGCAACACCTCGACCGCCTGGGAACTTATGCCAGGGTCCTGTTTGTGGACTTTAGTTCAGCTTTTAACACCATCGTACCTGAACGTCTCTCCTCCAAACTCTCCCAGCTCAGCGTGTCACCAGCTACCTGTCAGTGGATCACCAGCTTCCTGACAGACAGGAAGCAGCAAGTGAGGGCTGGGGGAGATCACCTCTGAAATTCGGTCCCTCAGTATTGGTGCCCCTCAAGGATGTGTCCTCTCACCACTATTGTTTTCCCTCTACACTAATGACTGCACCTCTAAGAACTCGGCTGTTAAACTCCTAAAGTTTGCAGATGACACCACCGTCATTGGCTTCATTCAGGATGGTGATGAGTCTGCATACCGGCAGGAAGTTGAGCGGCTGGTACTCTGGTGCAGTCAGCACAATCTGGAGCTGAACACTCTTAAGACTGTAGAGATGACAGTGGACTTCAGGAGACATCCCTCACCTCTGCTCCCCCTCACCATATCAGACAGCCCTGTGTCGACTGTGAAGATCCTAAAGTTCCTGGGTACCACCATCTCCCAGGACCTGAAGTGGGAGACCAACATCAACTCCATCCTCAAAAAGACCCAGCAGATGAAGTACTTCCTGAGACAACTGGGGAAGTACAGTCTTCCACAGGAGCTGCTGATCCAGTTCTACACTGCAGTCATTGAGTCTGTCCTGTGCTCCTCCATCACAGTCTGATATGGTACAGCCACTAAACAGGACAGGAGCAGACTGCAGCGGACTGTACGGGCAGCAGAAAGGATCATCGGCGCCCCCCTGCCCTCCATCCAGGACCTGTACCTCTCAAGAACCAGGGAACGGGCAGGGAAAATCATCACAGACCCCACACACCCTGGACACAGACTTTTCAACCTGCTGCCCTCTGGTGGATGGTATAGAAGCCTGCAGACCAGCACCACCCGACATAAGAACAGTTTCTTTCCCCTCGCCATCTCCCTCCTAAGCAGTTGACCTGTCACACTGCTCCCACTGCCAGACTGCAACTGTACCTTATGTATATTCTGTAGTATTCATTCCACCTCATTTCATTTCTGTCATCCTGTATTCTATGTATATAAGTTTAGATTGGTTATTTATAGTTGGTTTACACAGCTTTGTGTATGTATGTGTATGCAGGTGTAATGTATATACAGACACGTGTGTGTGTGTGTGTGTGTGTGATTTACATTGCTGTGCTTGAGAGTCACCATCTACCGGAACCAAATTCCTTGTATGTGTCAGCACATATACATGGCCAATAAACACGATTCTGATTCTGAGTCTGATTTAGTGCCCAGATTTTCAGAACTTAACACTTAACTCCTGGGCATTTAACATGGGGCCGTTACAGAACCCGCGGACAATCCTGTATTGGGCCCATTTTTCAGCCCGTTTCCAAACCATATGGGCCCCACATGTAAATCTTGGTTGGGTGATGTGGGGACAGTAAAGATAACTGGAAGTACTTTTGAGATGTTGTAAACTGTTTTAAACGAGGTGATTGCCTTACAATGGTAAAGAGTACATTACACTGCATAGATAGGAAAAAGATCTATCACTGTGCTGTAAAATTGAGAATAGCAGGAGAAGCTAGTGAGAGTAAGGATGGAAATTAAAGTGTGAACTGTTTTTTTTACTTCTGACTGTTGGGGGGATGCACATTGTGAAAATTCTTTGAGTGTGCAATGGTGTTGATGTTATGTACGGTAGTCAAAAAAGTAATTTTTATATTTTTTCTTAATTAATTATCCTTAATTCTTAAGGATGTGGAATTGTGTTGAAGAATTTCATTTCTTTTGCATTGATTATGTATTAGTCAATTTAGTAATAGTAATATCACTTCCTCACTTAGTTATATGTATGTAGAATAACACCACAAATTTGTCTTTATGCTCTATCACACCTACACACAGACACAGTGGGGCAATTGGAAGTTCATGTGAGACATTAAACAGATAGTGGGGCTCCTTCTTTTTATCAGGGAGGATTTGAGAGGTAAATCTCTAGGTGACGGCTAAGTAGGGAAACATGGATCTTAATTCTCTCTCTCTGTGGGGACGGTTTTCAGGGATGCGTTGAACTGAAGGTAAACTCACATGATGTGTTGAGGAATTTTCTTTGTCTGTGAGTTGGGCCAAGGTATAAAAGGATCAGGGCGGTGTCCCATATTCAGAGATCACTTTGGTGTTTGAATAGAGTGTTTCTCGCCATATTGCAATATGATATAAAACCCACTTATAATTATGTTAATTGGGTGTTTGGAGTTTATTTTAGATTTCAACTACAGGAGTCATAACCCTGCCCCTCAGGACATGAAGCAGGGATGGAGGACATCCAGGCCCCAGATATCTAGTTAATGGGGTTAGACAGATAGATAGTTTATTGTTCCAACAAGGACATTTTTTGTGTTACTGCAGCATAATAGCGTACATAGATAATTGGGAAACTTTCTGGAGGAAACCTGGTCTTGTTAGGAGAGACGTCATCCATCCCACTTTGGAGGGAGCAGCTCTCATTTCTAGAAATCTGGCCAAATTTATTAAACTCCCCAAAATGTGACTATCCAGAGTTGTGACCAGGAAGCAGAGTTGCAGTCTTACATGCCTCCCTGCAGCTTATCTCCTCCCCAAAACCCCATTCCCGTAGAGACTGTGTCAGCTCCCAAACAGACAAAAAACAAACTATCACAAAAGAACAATACAGTATCCACTTCTGAACCAAAGTGTAAAACAGTTAAATATGGATTATTAAAGAATAGGTCTCTCTCTTCCAAGTCTCTGTTAGTACATGACTTAATAACTGATCAACAAATTGATTTACTCTGTCTTACAGAAACCTGGTTGCAGCAGGATAATTATGTTAGTTGAATCAACATCCCCGAGTTATTCTAACCCTTAGAAACCTCAAAGCACAGGCCGAGGGGGCGGTGTGGCAGCAATTTTTCACACCAGCCTATCAATGAACCAAAGACTCAGAATGACTTTTAATTCATTTGAAAGCCTGATGCTTAGCCTTGTCCACTCTCGCTGTTAAAACAAGTATTATTTGTTAACATCTATCATCCACCTGGGCCTTACACAGAGTTTCTCTCTGATTTCTCAGACTTTTTATCTGATTTAGTGCTCAGCTCAGATAAAATAATTATTGTGGGTGATTTTAACATCCATGTAGATGCTAAAAATGACAGCCTCAACACAGCATTTAATCTGTTATTAGACTCAATTGGCTTCTCTCAAAATGTTAAAGAACCCACCCACCACTTTAATCACACTCTAGATCTTGTTTTAAGGTATGGCATAGAAACTGAACATTTAACAGTGTTTCCTGAAGACCCTCTCTTGCCTGATCAGTTCCTGATAACATTTAAATTTACAGTGATTGATTCCACAGCTGTCGGAAGTAGACTTCATCACAGTAGATGTCTTTCTGAAAGTGCTGTAACTGAGAATATAATCCATCCACTTTATCATCTTCAATGCCCTGTACCAACACAGAGCAGAGCAGCTACCTGAATACTACTCCAACAGAGGTCGATTATCTTGTTAATAACTTTGCCTCCTCGCTATGTTTGACACTGGAAACTGTAGCTCCTGTGAAAAATAAGGCCTCAAATCAAAAGTATTTGACTCCGTGGTACAATTCTCAAACACATAGCCTGAAGAATAGAATAGAATAGAATAGAATAGAATAGAATAGAATAGAATAGAATGGGATAGAAATAAATAGAAATTTGGATGTAGCAGCAGTAAGAAAGACACATATACAAACAAACAGTGGACAGTACACAGAACAGAAACATACACAATTTTTATATATTTACATCAGAGAACTCGTAAGCTGGAGAGGAAATGGCATGTCACAAAGTTAGAAGATCACTATTTAAACTGGAGAAATTGTTTGCTGCTTTATAAAAAAGCCCTGCACAAAGCCAGAACATCTTATTACTCATCACTGATTGAAGAAAATAAAAACAACCCTGTGTTTCTCTTCAGCACTGTAGCCAGGCTGACAAAAAGTCAGAGCTCTGTTGAGCCAACCATTCCTTTAATGTTAACTAGTAATGACTTCATTAATTTCTTTACAAATAAAATTTTAATCATTAGAGAAAAAATTAGTCAAAATCTCACAGATGTAACATTATCTACAGTTACTTTCAGTACCACTGATTTATTTAGACTCTTTTTCTCCAATTGATCTTTCTGAGTTAACTTCAGTAATTACTTCCACCAAACCATCAGCGTGTCTTTTAGACCCCATTCCTACAAAACTGAAAAAAATCTCTAGACCCAGCTGTCTTAGCTTATTATGGGCCAATCTCCAACCTTCCTTTCATATCAAAAATTCTTTGAACAGTAGTTGTCAAACAGCTAACAGATCATCTGCAGAGGAATGGCTTATTTGAAAAGTTTCAGTCAGGTTTCAGAGCCCATCACAGCACAGAAACAGCTTTAGTGAAGGTTACAAATGATCTTCTAATGGCCTCTGACAGTGGACTCATCTCTGTGCTTTTCCTGCTAGACCTCAGTGCAGCGTTCGATACTGTTGACCATAATATCCTATTAGAACGATTAGAGTGGTTTGTATCATATCTATTTATTAGACTCTGATTTGTTCATGTAAATGGAGAGTCTTCTTCACACACTAAGGTCAATTAGGGAGTTCCACAGGGTTCAGTGCTAGGACCAATTCTGTTCACATTATACATGCTTTCCTTAGGCAGTATCATCAGAAGGCATAGCATACATTTTCACTGCTATGCAGATGACACCCAACTCTATCTATCCATGAAGCCAGATAACAGACACCAATTAATTAAACTGCAGGAATGTCTTAAAGACATAAAGACCTGGATGGCCGCTAACTTTCTGCTTCTTAATTCAGATAAAACTGAGGTTATTGTACTCAGCCCTGAAAATCTTAGAAATATGGTATCTAACCAGATTCTTACTCTGGATGGCATTACCTTGGCCTCGAGTAACACTGTGAGGAACCTTGGAGTCATTTTCAACCAGGATATGTCCTTCAATGCACATATTAAACAAATATGTATGACTGCTGTTTTCCATTTGCACTATATCTCTAAAATCAGAAATATCCTGTCTCAGAGTGACGCTGAAAAACTAGTTCATGCATTTATTACTTCTAGGCTGGACTACAGTAATTCATTAGGGGCAATCGTGGCTCAAGAGTTCGTCTTGTAACCGCAAGGTTGCCGGTTCGAGCCCTGGCTCGGACGGTCTCGGTCGTTGTGTCTTTGAGTAAGACACTTCACCTGTTGCCTACTGGTGGTGGTCAGAGGGCCCGGTGGCGCCAGTGTCCGGCAGCCTCGCCTCTGTCAGTGCGCCCCAGGGCAGCTGTGGCTACAATGTAGCTTGCCATCACCAGTGTGTGAATGTGTGTGTGAATGGGTGGATGACTGAATGTAGTGTAAAGTGATTTGGGGTCCTTAGGGACTAAGTAAAAGCGCTATACAAATACAGGCCATTTACAAGCCATTATTATCAGGATGTCCTAAAAACTGAGTGAAAAACCTTCATCCATCCATCCATCCATCCATCCATTCACTTCCCCTTATCCTTTTCAGGGTCGCGGGGGGCGCTGGAGCCTATCCCAGCTGTCATAGGGCGAGAGGCGGGGTACACCCTGGACAGGTCACCAGTCTGTCGCAGGGCCAACACACAGGGACAGACAACCATTCACACTCACATTCACACCTAGTGACAATTTTGATTATCCAATTAACCTATCCCCCCAAGCTGCATGTCTTTGGACGGTGGGAGGAAGCCAGAGTACCCGGAGGGAACCCACGCAAACACGGGGAGAACATGCAAACTCCACACAGAAAGACCCCGGCCTGATGGTGGAATTGAACTCAGGACCTTCTTGCTGTGCGGCAACAGTGCTAACCACCGTGCCACCGTGCTGCTGAAAACCTTCAATTAATCCAAAATGCTGCAGCAAGAGTACTGACAGGGACTAGAAAGAGAGAGCATATTTCTCCTATATTGGCTTCCCTTCATTGGATCCCTGTTAAATCCAGAATTCAAAATCCTGCTCCTCACAATCAAGGTCTTAAAAATTCAGGCCCCATCTCATCTTAATGACCTTATAGTACCATATCATCCTATTAGAGCACTTTGCTCTTGCACTGCAGGCTTACTTGTTGTTCCAAGAGTATTTAAAATTAGAACAGGAGGGAGAGCCTTCAGTTTTTCCGGCCTCTCTTCTGTGTAACCAGGTTCCAGTTTGGATTCGGGAGACAGACACTATCTGCACTTTTAAGATTAGGCTTCAAACTTTCCTTTTTTCCAAAGCGTATAGTTAGGGCTGGATCAGGTGAACCAGAATCCTCCCCTAGTTATGCTGTAATAGGTATAGACTGCTGGGGGATTCTCATGATGCATTGAGTATTTCCTTTCCAGTCACCTTTCTCACTCAACATGTATTAATAGATGCCTCTGCTGAATCACATTCGTTATTAATCTCTGGCTCACTTCCACAGCATATCTTTCATCGTGTCTTCCTTCTCTCACCCCAGCCGGTCGCAGCAGATGGCCGCCCCTCCCTGAGCCCGGTTCTCCTAGATGTTTCTTCCTGTTCAGTGCTTGCTCATAGGGGGTCAAATGATTGTTGGGTTTTCTCTGTATGTATTATTGTAGGGTCTACCTTACAATATAAAGCACCTTGAGGCGACTGTTGTTGTGATTTGGTGTTATATAAATAAAAAATTGAATTGAATTGAATTGAATTGAATTAAAAACAGTACTATTTAG
This sequence comes from Oreochromis niloticus, assembly GCF_001858045.2. NCBI lineage: Eukaryota > Metazoa > Chordata > Actinopteri > Cichliformes > Cichlidae > Oreochromis > Oreochromis niloticus. The sequence goes on along the minus strand of NW_020327466.1, from coordinate 144,646 downwards.
TTTAGGTTAATTGTTGAACCTAAATTTCCTGTAGGTGTGAGTGTGAATGGTTCTCTGTCTGTCCCTGTTATCCCTGAGAAAGACTGGCAACCTGTTCAGAGTGTACCTCACTTCTCATCCCAAATGCAACTGGAATAGGCTCCAGCGAGCAGAGCAATAAGATGTGAGGAGGAATGAGGGAGAACTTAAGAGAGAACACTGGATCATCTCATGTGCTTTTGGTATGAATGAAACATGTCACAGATTTTTATTTTTCATTTTATTTGCATTTATTTTTAAGGAGTTGATGATTATCACCTATGGGTCCATCGCAGGATGATTCCGGATGGTATTTTTTTTATAAAGCATGAAACCCAGAAATGTTTAGGACACTCTGACATTTACTGCTGCTGTGAAACATGAAGTATTATCTATTTTATTTACTGCTGATGGTGATTTAATTTAATATTTTAAAGATTTTAAGGAGCCACCACACATTACACTGTTTATGTCACAGGTGTCGAACTCCAGTCCTTGAGGGCCGGTGCCCTGCAGGTTTTAGATGTGTCCTTGATCAAACACAGCTGATTTAAATGGCTAAATGACCTCCTCAGCATGTCTTGCAGTTCTCCAGAGCCCTGGTAATGAACTAATTATTTGATTCAGGTGTGTTGGCCCAGTGTGAGATCTCAAACCTGCAGGACACCGGCCCTTGAGGCCTGGAGTTCTACACCGCTGGTTTATGTTATAAATAAGACTGATCACATATTTACTTACAGAGCTTTTTTGGAGACTTTGACCACTGGCAGCAGTCTCAGAAGAGCCTCCTCTGAAGTAGAGTATTTCTTCAGGTCAAACACATCCAGATCTTTTTCTGATGACAGTAAGATGAAGACCAGAGCTGACCACTGAGCAGGAGACAGCTCATCTGTGGAGAGACTTCCTGATCTCATGAACTGTTGGATCTCCTTCACTAGAGAATGATCATTCAGTTCATTCAGACAGTGGAACAGATTGATGCTTTTCTCTTCAGACAGATTCTCACTGAGCTTCTTCTTGATGTACTGGATTGTTTCCTGATTGGTCTGTGAGCTACTTCTCATCTGTGTCAACAGACTTCTTAGGAGACTCTGACTTGTCTGCTGTGAAAGACCCAGGAGAAAGCGGAGGAACAAGTCCAGGTGTCCATTTGGACTCTGTAAGGCCTTGTCCACAGCACTCTGGTAGAAGTGTTTCTCTGCAGATTTTGTTGTTGTAGACTTCTGGGAAATTGATTCATGAGCTTCCAGCAGATTGACTCCCGAGTTGAAGAATGTCAGATGGACATGAAGAGCAGCCAGAAACTCCTGAACACTCAGATGGATGAAGCAGAACACCTTGTCCTGGTACAGTCCTCTCTCCTCTTTAAAGATCTGTGTGAACACTCCTGAGTACACTGAGGCTGCTCCGATATTGATGCCACACTCTGTCAGGTCTGATTCATAGAAGATCAGGTTTCCTTTCTGCAGCTGATCAAAAGCCAGTTTTCCCAGAGACTCAGTCATCTTCCTGCTCTCTGGACCCCAGTGTGTCTCAGCACCTCCATCATACTTGACCTTCTTCACTTTGGCCTGAACCACCAGGAAGTGGATGTACATCTCAGTCAGGGTCTTGGGCAGCTGTCCTCCCTCTCTGGTTTTCAGCACATCCTCCAGAACTGTAGCAGTGATCCAGCAGAAGACTGGGATGTGGCACATGATGTGGAGGCTTCGTGATGTCTTGATGTGGGAGATGATCCTGCTGGCCTGTTCCTCACCTCTGAATCTCTTCCTGAAGTACTCCTGCTTCTGTGGTTCACTGAACCCTCTGACTTCTGTCACCATGCCAACATAGTCATGAGGGATCTGATTGGCTGCCGCAGGTCGTGTGGTTATCCAGAGGTGAGCAGAGGGAAGCAGTTTCCCCCTGATGAGGTTTATCAACAGCACATCCACTGAGGTGGACTCTTTAGGGTCAGTTAGGATTGTAGTTTTGTGGAAGTCCAGAGGAAGTCGACACTCATCCAGACCATCAAAGATGAACACAACCTGGAAGTCTTCAAAGCTGCAGATTCCTGCTTCTTTGATTTCAGCAAAGAAGTGATGAACAAGTTCCACCAAGCTGAACTTTTTCTCTTTCAGCACATTCAGCTCTCTGAAAGTGAATGGAAATATGAACTGGATGTCCTGGTTGGCTTTGTCTTCAGCCCAGTCGAGGGTGTATTTCTGTGTTAAGACTGTTTTCCCAATGCCAGCCACTCCCTTTGTCAGCACTGTTCTGATTGGTTCATCTCTTGCAGGTGAGCCTTTAAAGATGTCTTCTTGTCTGATTATTCTTTTTGGTCTGTCTGGTGTCCTGGATGCAGTTTCAATCTGTCTGACCTCATGTTCATCATTGACCTCTGCAGTCCCTCCCTCTGTGATGTAAAGCTCTGTGTAGATCTGATTCAGAAGGGTTTTGCTTAATGTTATTGCGATTCCCTCAATGATACACTCGTACTTCTTCTTCAGATGAGACTTGAATTTAGACTGACCCGTCTGCAGAGTCTCTGAATGAAAAAAAAGAAAGATAAGAGAAAAAAGTCACAAAAATCAGATTTTCCACAAATCTTTATCTGATGATGTCGTTGTTGTTATGTTAAATAATTAAATTTTCTTTTTAAACTGACAAGAACATTAGAAAAAAAATTAAATTCCAGTCAAACATTCAAAACTGTGACTTAAGTGACATCATGTTGGCGAGTCAAGATAGCGCTGTATTCACAAATGAAAAACCTTCAAATGTCTTTAGTTTAACATTGGATGGCTCTGGTTCACTTGATCCAGCCCTAACTGATAGAACTTGCCCAAATATTACATTTCTGAAATAAAAAGGAAGGTTGAAAATCAGTTTATAGCTACCTAAAAATCATTCCAGCTCATTTAAATTTGGGGATTGGTCCTTTGAGTGGCGCTGTCACTTGGTGAAACAGATGAAACTTTAGCTATATCCCAATTCAGGGGCTGCATCCTTTGGCGGACCCGGCCTTTGCGGTCTACGTGGGCCGGGTCCTTCGAAGACCGAGAAGGCCCGAAGTGCAAAGTTGTGAAATGGGACGGTCTAGCCTTCAGATTTGCATCACCAGATGTCTCGGTGGAGTTTAATAAACTCAGCCATCTGCTACTTGCTATCTAAAATTTAACAGGACAGTGGCGTAAACTCTCTACCATGTCACACTTCTGTTTAATCAGTTTTCTGTCTGACATTTATTCAGCTGTGTGAAAACTAAAACTTTAATCTCAGCCAAACTGATTTACTCAGGAACAAACAAAACACTGAAGAAAGCCAAACAATAACATTTTTAAGTTATCTAATTGACTTATATATCATTTTTAACCTGAGTAGCGAAAGACCGCCGGTGGTTGAAAATGATGTGCCGGGAGTCCGGTGTTCTCGCCGGCTCTAGTGAGCCTTGACCTCCCTGTCAGCTATCTAACAGATGTCTCCGAAAATGTTGGCGCACTTTTGCAAATATGTGATGTCTTGATAAACCGGGCAGATATTTGAAGTTTACACAGATACATTCTCACCTGAAAAGATGCTAAAAGTTTATTTTGTGACCCAGAAAGAGTAATAAGAGTAATTTTAGAACTAAGTAGATGCCGCCATTGTCATGCGCCGAGGCGCGCGTGCACAAAAGGATCCAGAAGCAGACTCAAGTGCTAGCAGGAAAAGACACTTTATTATAAATAACAAAAGGCGACTCGGGAAAACCAAAGGAGCAAACGATGAACAGAAAAACCCGGGGAAACAAATGATGTGGGGAAGCCGGAATCGGGACCGTGGGAGGCTGCAACAGAAAGGGGAGAAAATTACTAGTAAGCCGGGAAGCAGGGGAGCACAACAAGGCAGGATAGGAGTAGTAGGCTTACGATCAGAGTGGGACCGTGGGGCTCGGGAGGGAAGTGTGAAAGTCCGTGAGGCGGGAGTCCGTGGAGTTAGTGACGAGGCCAGATGATGCACCGAGTGATGTGATCAAGCAGGAGGACAGGCAGGAGGCAGACACTGGACGCCGGATTGAAATCACAGAGAGGTGATTACGGACTGGCGTGGAGCATCCGTCAGCGCAGGGTTAAGTAGTCCTCCAGGTAATTCCCCCATGGAAAGCAGGTGTGCCGGTGATGGCCCAGCCCAGGGGTGTGGCTACCCCGGGCCGGTGATGGCCCAGCCCGGGGGTGTGGCTACCCGAGCATCACACACAGACTCCACAGACACAGGACCACGGACCCTGACAGCCATTGTTGGAAACTGGAATTGGCTGGGCAGCGCTATGAACTCTGGGATAGGTTTGGCCACGAATAACATATGAACTGTATATTCTTAACCCCTGTATTTATTTTAATGCTTTGTGGCAGCTTTTGAACATCTGTGGAATCTCTTAATGTCAAATCTAGCCTTTATAAACTGCTTTTATATTTAAGGAACATTTCTGTTTAATTACATTTTAAATAATAATAATGATAGCAATAGCATTTGCTTCTTTAAAACATGTGTTTAGACACAAGTTTTGTTGTGAAAGTCCAAAGCCATGAAACCAGATTAGTGGCCTGTTAAATGGTTAAAGTGTAGATTGGCTCTATAGTTGAAAATAAAAGAATTTAGCTTGTCCTTCTAAAGAATTAAGATGGCGGCACACACTGTTGCAGCAGCTTACAGCTCTCCATCTCAGTCCTTTCTTTTGTTTAGTTTGCTTAGTTTGTACGTCCTTCCTATTTGTTTTTGCACTTTTTGCACAACTAGCGATATACCATCTTGAACCTCTCACAGGATCAGGCATCCTGTATAAAATCAGCCACAATCATCCCATTGCCAAAGAAGTCTCCCATCACAAGCCTGAATGATTACCGCCCTGTGGCACTCACGCCGGCAATCATGAAATGCTTCGAGAGACTAGTCCTTCAGCACATCAAGGACTACCTCTCCCCAGAATTTGACCCCTACCGGTTCACATACCGCGCAAACAGATCCACAGAAGACGTCATCGCCATAGCCCTCCACTCTGTGCTGAGTCACCTATAACAGCAGCAAAGCTACGTCCGAATGCTCTTTGTGGAATACAGTTCAGTCTTCAACACAATAATCCCGGACATCCTCATCACCAAACTCATCATTCTTGGCCTCCCTCCTCTCACATGTGCCTGGATAAAGGACTTTCTTACAAACCGGCTCCAGACTGTAAGACTCAGCCCCCATCTCTCGTCCACTCTCACACTGAGCACCGGCTCCCCACAGGGCTATGTGCTGAGCCCCCTCCTGTATTCCCTCTACACCCACGACTGCAGTTCAACCCACAACAATCATCTCATCATCAATTTTGCTGATGACACCACGGTAGTCGGACTCATCTCAAAGGTAGATGAGGCAGCCTACAGAAAGGAAGTCCTGAAGTTGGCAGCATGGTGGTCAGAAAACAACCTGGCACTGAACACTAAGAAAACCAAAGAGCTCATTGTTGACTTCAGGAGGCACAGCACTGATTTAGCCCCGCTTTACATCAACGAGGAGTATGTGGAGAGGGTCGACACCTTCCGTTTCCTTGGTGTCCTCATCTTCTCTGACATCTCCTAGACAGACAACATCTCAGCAGTCGTCACGAAGGCCCAACAGTGGTTAGACTTCCTGAGGGTCCTCAGGAAGTACAAGCTGAACTCCAACCTGCTGGTTCACCTTCTACCACTCGTCCATTGAGAGCCTGCTAACTTACTGCATCACGGTATGGTACAGCAGCTGCACTAAGGCGGATAGAGCGAGGATTCAGAGTGTAGTCAAGGCAGCACAGAAGATCATCGGCTGCCCTCTACCCTCCCTGATGGACATTTATTCCTCCTGCTACCTCAGCAGAGCAGCAAACATCCTCAAAGACAGCTCCCACCCTGGTTTTAACATGTTCAGCCTGCTTCCCTCAGGGAAGTGCTAAAGGTGCATGTCAGAGGAAAAATTGTATATAGTGTGATCAGCTTCATGAGATGTGCTTTTTTCTTGATCACTAAGCAATCCACATGTCTACGTGACTTTTTACATGAACTCTTGTGTGATGAACTTATTCAGCAACTAACCGCTTCCTGTTTTCAGAGAACATTCAGATGTAGAGAAGAGAAATCTCAGCTCTTTTACTAGAACATACAGATGTAGAAAAGGGAAAAACCTGCAGCTCTGAGTGACTTTGTTATCTTTGTACACACATAAGCTTGTATAAATAAAGAACGCAGACAGTGATGGGGCGCGAGTCTGTGAGTACGAGCGCTCTATGACTGCCCTCGCGAGTAAAAGACAACTGTAGTGTTTGTGTTTTCTAACTCAGGTGTCTCAGCTGAAGAACTGCGGGGCGATTCTTAGAAATCCCCTGTCATTTAAATTGGTCCTTCGAGCTCAGCGATGGAAACAACAGACACGTTTCTGTGACTCCAAATCCAAGGTCTGACTGCTGTATCCTGACGTCGTGGGAAGCCAGCACCGAAGTCTGTCAACAGCCCTCTCCAGGTAGAGGAGAAAGACCTGGGACGTTCAAATTTGGGTCCAGGCCGGTGAACTATTTCTGGTCCACAACGCTGGGATCCAGCCAGACGACCTGAACAACCAACAAAAGAAGACTGAGGGTGAGAAAACACTATTTTGGTCTGAACCGCCGTAAGGATTTTGCGCAATAGGTCTAACCCACCGCAAGGGTCCAAATAGGTCTAACCCGCTGCAAGGGTCTATGTAGGTCTAACCTGCCGCAAGGGTCCAAATACGTCTAACCCGCCGCAAGGGTCCAAATAGGTCTAACCCGCCGCAAGGGTCTAAGTAGGTCTAACCCGCCGCAAGGGTCCAAACAGGTCTAAACCGCCGCAAGGGTTTAAAGAAATAAACACGTGAAATAGGTTTAAGTTCGCCAAAAAGGAACTGTGTTTAGATTGGTTTTAGAGGTAGCCGTGAAATACTTCGTGACAAATTAGCGCGCAAATGTCTATGTGTGTATGTGTTTGGAAGTAAGTTGATTTTACAGCACAAATAAACTGCTGAACTACTTCCATCTTTGTGTATCCTGCAAAAGCCCACGTACTGGTGACAAAAGGGAAAGGTTGAGTTCCGCCTCATAAAACTGACACCGCTCCATGAATAGCGCGGAGTAGAAGGGCGTGTCAGCCACCACCCCCGAGTCAAGTGTACCAGAGAAGGCTCTGCAGTTCTGTGACAATGGGGAATCAGCCCACCAAACTCACTGCTGACGAGCAGTGGCTAGAAAAGAAATGTCCAGGTGCCGGACAAATCAGTGCTTGTAGATGGAGAAATCCTAAGAAAACAAAAGTCTAAAGGCTAAATTGTATTAGAGCTTATCTCTAATGTATTCAAACTAATAATAGCAAGAATAACAACCTGTAAACTGGTATTAACAATGAAACATAGTTGAGATGAGGACCAAGCCCAGAATGAATAGAATGAATGAAAGCAGATAATTCACACGAAGACATATTAAATGAAATAGAGAGATGCATAGGTATATTAAGGCTGTGTCATTGTTCAGCCAAGGAAAGTGTGTGAAAAGGAAAATGTCTCCAGCTTGGGAAAGGGTGAAACTGCAGATCACCCGAAGCCCTTGATGGATACAAAATAAAAGATAAATAAAATATTATAATAAACTATTGTGTATTAGTAGTATAATAGTATACTGTAATATATTAATAAAATATACTATTGCTGTTATATAAAAAGATAATAACATTAATAATGACATAATATTAATATGAAGAGGCACCTTAGTCAGTTATGATGTGAGGTGGATAACTCTTAAAGGTAATCTGCATCAAGCTTAAGGTTTGCTCAAGTTCAGTACAATGACATATGAGATGAAGAAAATAAAGAAAATACATGAACTAATCAAGTGCATAGAGGCACTTGACCTGCTTGAAAACCTGTCATCCTAGATGAGACTTTGTTGAAATGTAGAGCAAACCTATACTAACAACTAATAAGCCAAACCTTGTATAACACAGCTAAAGCTACAAGATTGAGAAGCTGAATTAAATATGTGGACACTACTAAGCTAATGAGCAAGTTACACATTTTTTATTTTTTATTTATTTGGGGGTTTTTTTGAGCAGAAGCTGCATGATATTAAAGCTCACACATGCAGCTGTCTGTGAGCTCAGTTTTTTTCCTCACACTTCTGCTTTGTTTCTGGCAGCAGCTTTTTTCTTTTTGTGTCCTGACTCATGCGTGTAAAGCGTTCATGCCATCAGCAACTTGTTTTTGTTTGTTTGTTTTGTTGGTTTAAAAAATAAATTGTGATCATACTTGTGTTTTCTAACTCAGGTATCTCAGCTGAAGAACTGTGGGGCGATTCTTAGAAATCCCCTGTCAGCGCATCAGCACAAAGACCCACAGACTCAAAAACAGTTTCTTACCCAAGGCCATAACCACCCTTAACTCACACATGCACCGATAACACAGTCCCCCCACAGTGACAGTGTGGTGGTAACCCCTGAACCAAATAGTGGACACCACAGGTGAAAGGAGCCACCAAGCTGAAGGAGTCCTATCAGGCTTGGTTAGCCTGTGCGACTTTCGAGGCAGCTGATAGTTTCCGACAGGCCAAGTGGAACGCGGCCTGGGCAGTGGCTGAAGCAAAAACTCGGGTGTGGAAGGAGTTCGGAGAGGCCATGGAAGAAGACTTTCGGACTGCCTTGAAGAGATTCTGGCAAACCGTCAGGCGACTCAGGAGAGGAAAGCGGTGCTCTTACCTGCACTGTGTATGTCGCGGGTGGACCGCTGCTGACTTCAACTGAGAAAATTGTCAGGCGGTAGAACGGAATACTTCAAGGACCTCTTTTTTCCACTGGCACGTCTGCCATGGAGTAGCAGAGTCTGGGGACAAGGGAAAAGACTCTCCAATCTCCGGGGGTGAAGCCACTGAGGCAGTTAAACAACTCCTTGGTGGCAGAGCCCCTGGTGTGGATGAGCCTGCCCTGGTTGACACGCCTCTACAATGTTGCGTGGATATCATGGATGGTACCTCTGGACTGGCAGACCAGGGTGGTGGTTTCCATTTTTAAGATGGGGGAATGGACGGCGTGTTTCAAAATGTCTGAGTGTAAAGTCTATGCCAGGGTGCTGGAAAGGAGACTCCGTCCGTTAGTCGAACCCCAGATACAGGAGGAACAATGCGGTTTTCGTCCTGGTAGTGAAACACTGGACCAGAGTTCTTCAACCAGTCTACATGTGTTTTTTGGACTGGAGAAAGCATCCGACCATGTCCCTCGGATTGTCCTATTCGAGGTGCTTCAGGAGTATGGGGTGTTTGGGCCATTGCTACAGGCCATTCGATCCCTATACAACCAAGGGGCAGAAGGCTTTTACTTGGGTAGTCTCAGGATTTCATCTCTGCTTTTCGCTGATGATGTGGTTCTGCTGGCTTCATGGGTGATGGCCTCCAGCTCACACTGGAATGGTTCACAGCCAAATGTAAAGCGGTGGGAATGAGAATCAGCACCTCCAAATATGAGGCCATGGCTCTAAGCCGGAAAAGGGTGGAGTGCCCATTTCAGGTCAGGGACGAGTTCCTGTTCCAAGTGGAGGAGTTTAAGTATCTCAGCGTCTTCTTCACAAGTGATGGGAGAAGAGTGCTAGAGATCAACAGATGGATTGGTTCTGTGGCTGCAGTACTGTGTACGCTGTACCGGTACATCGTGTTGAAGTGAGAACTGAGAATTCAATTTACTGGTCAATCTACGTCCCTACCTTCACCTATGGTCACGAGCTGTGGGTAGAGACTGAAAGAACAAGATCGCAGATACAAGTGGCAGAAATGAGCTTCCTCTGAAGAGTGGCTGGCCTCTCCCTTAGAGATAGGGTAAGAGGTTTGGCCATCCAGGAGGGGCTCAGAGTAGAGCCCCACATCAAAAGAAGCCAGCTGATCTGGTTGGAGCATCTGACATGGATGCCTCCTGGGCGCCTCCTGGGTGAGGTGTTCCGGGCATGTCCCACCGGGAGGAAGCCCATGGGCAGACACTAGACACGCTGGAGAGATTATATTTCTCGGCTGGCCTGAGAACATCTTGGTGTTCCCCCGGACAAAATGGAGAGGCTTGGGAGAGGGAGGTCGGGGTTTCTCTGCTTAGGCTGCTGCCCAGGTAACCCGCCCCCAGATAAGTGGAAGAAAATGGATGGATGGAGATGTTGACATGACATGAAAATTTCACAGTATCACAAGAAAAAAATCAGTTGTTTGTATTTTTTTCATATACAAAAATAGAACATTTTACATAGATCTGTTGTTATAAAAGATGATTTAATTTATGTATATATTTTAAAAATGTTGTGCCAAATCCTTAAATTACCCTATGGTGTGGCTGTTTCTACCATGGTTCAATAGATATTACCTTTAATAAATAAAAACAAAATTTAAAACCTTACAAAAATACCCTGGTATAACTATGGTAGTTTAGTGTTTTGTCTTTTTTTAAAATTGAGCAAGACATAATTTTTTTTTAATTGATTATAAAATAGACTATATCGGCTTCATATTGATATCGGTATCCGTATCAGTAGCATGGTCATTAAGTGCCACAAAAGCAAAAAAAAGTCACAGAAAGAAAATCTCCTCTGGTGTGAAACTTTTGAACTGTCACACCAGAAGACAAAGGTGCCACACAATTTTAAGAAGCTTATAAACAATTTATTAAAATGAGTTTTCATACTGTTTATTCCTTTTAGGATTATTTTAAACAAATTTAAATTTACTATTTAATTCTTTTAGTTGTAATATTATGTGGTGTCATTCAAATAAATATAAAGTACATGAATGTTCTAAGTGTGTACAAGTTTTATTCAAAGCGATTACCAGGTTCAACTATTATATTGAGATTAATTTGCAATTCCACTTTATTTCTAAAGCACTTTAAAACAACATAATAGTTGGCCAAAGCACTGTACAAAAACCAAGAGAACAACAATAAAACAATAAATCAGGAGTAGATTTTTAATGGGTTTTAAAACAGAAAGATGAAGCCTGCCTGACCTCTAGGAGCAGCTCAAGCCACGTGTTAACATCCAAAACCACAAAGGCTCCATCTGCTCAAGCACTGTGAGGCTTCAAATGAGCATAAATATATCTGTTCTCAAACACGATTTCAAGTCACAAATCTAGACTAAGGTCAGACTAATACAGGCTTAATTTTTTAACACATTTCATGAAATAAACATGATAATTGTGTTTGGATTTGGATATATTAAATGTCTTTGGGAAAGTCAAAAGCACCTGTTTAGCTGATCTAAGAGCACGTGACGACATGTAGGGGTGAAGCAGCTCAAAAAAATCCAAAGGGGCAAGACCATTAAGGCACTAAAAAACAAATAAAAGAATTTTAAAATGCATTAGAAATTGAATGGGAAGCCAATGAAGGGACACCAAAATCTGGGTTATGTGCTCTTGTTTGCTTGTACCAGTTGAAAATTGTGCAGCAGCGTTTTGTACCAGCTGTAGACGTGAGAAGGAGGCCTGTTCCAAGTCTCAGTGTCAGCACTTAGATCCTCAGGTCTGGTATAAATATGACAAAAAGTAACTTTTTTCCATTTTATTGGATTATGAATGAGTGATCTCATCAATATTTAATCTAGAATTTTAATATATATATCCAAATACCCATGTCAGGCTGTATCTCACGGGATTAGAGATGGTGGTGATGATGATGTTTAATGGTGTAGGTGTAGTGCTTCCATAGCTGATGTTGACTCTTACCTACTGGTGAAACTGATGGAGCTCCCTGAGCTGTGGGTTTTCCTGTTGAAGGAAAAAGCACATCATGATTAATAAAACTGACTGTCTGAGAGTGAAAACCTGAAAACCTTCAAAACAGCATAAATATATTTGCCCTCAAACATGATTTTAAGAGTTTAATTTGGATTCATTAAATGTCTTCACGAAAGTCAAAAGCACCTGTGTAGCTAATCTAAGAGCACATGACGACATGTAAGGGTGAAGGAGCTCAAACAAATAAGGAGGGGCAAGACCATTAAGAGACCTTTTGATGCATGCTCAATCATCCAGGCAAGTAAATCTCCAAAAGTTGAATCTGTTCATCTGGACGTAGCGTTTTCAGTGGGAGAAACTAGGACTGGGCGATATGACCCAAAATTCATATCTCGATATTTTTTAGCTGGATGGCGATATAGGATATATATCTCGATATTTTTTTTAAAGCTATAAAGTAAGAACAAACAGAGAGTTCTTAGTCAAAGCTGTGTCCCAGATGTCACACATGCACTTTTATTAACATACAGCGTAGATGTACATGAAAAAATTACTCAAAAATAAATTATGAGCATTTATTAAATAATAATGCTCCATAAATAAAAGAAAACAATGTTGTTTTTGTGCATAACAAAAAGCTCACAATTGTGCAGTCAAAATGTAAACTAACAGACGCTGAGCATAATAACAAAGACAGATTTCACAGCTGCTCTATTCCCAAGTTCTACTGCGTGACTGACAGCCTTGAGTTTGAAATCCGCTTCGTAACCATGTCTCTTAACAGGTGCCATTTATGGTCCTTATACACACACAATACGGTAATATTACGTTGAAGCACAACATGCATTACTCCGCGAGGCTCCAGACTATGGTAGCCGTAATGCTTCGACAATCCATCAAGCAGATCAGCTCTGTAGCTTACCAAAGTTGTGCTAAAACATTTTTTGACAGATTGCTGAGCGCCATGTACCACATAAAATCGTTTCGCGGTCATCAAGCACAACCAGAATTCATACATAAGGCGCACTGTCAACATTTGAGAAAATGAAAGGATTTTAGGCCATGCAGCCCCTGTGGGCTGCATGGCGTTAGTGTGGTTAGCTCGTTAGCGCGGTTAGCTCGTTAACACGTTGACGCCACCCAGCCCCACGCACGGGGCGATCCGCGGTAACTCGTTAACAGAGATTTGCCCCGTTAATGCAGTTATGGTGTTAACGTCACGCTGACAGCACTAAAATAGTAATGTCCAAATGTTTTCTTTTTACCAACCAGCTCCTCTTTGATAGCTGCCGTGTCCATCTTGTCATTGCCTGCAGGTGTAGCGATGGGGGAGGGGGATTTGTGTTCAGTGAAGGAGAGAGGTGAGGCCGAGTAACGTTGCGTAGAGACAAAAGTGGACAAAAGAGAGGCAAACTTGCGGCTCCACAAGTATAATTATAACGTAACATATACTATATCGATTAAACGATATTGTTACATCTTATATCTTGTATAAAAATATATCAATATTTTTTTTTAAAAACTCAATATATCGCCCAGTCCTAGAAGAAAAGTTTCATCACTCATCCAAGTGACTTCTTCAGTCTGAGCTGACTGCAGGGTTTCCCAATCTTATAAACAGTACATTTGGATAATGACTGAAACTAGCACCACTGAAGGAACAATGGGCTGAGATGTCAGTTCCTTGATCATTAATATGCAAATTCTCATGACCATTGATCAACAACCACTGATCAAAGCTCATTGATCAAAGACCACTGATCAATGGCCATGAGTACCATTCACAGAGAGTTGGGGAATGGCTGCAAACACAGCATTGTAAGATGGCGAAAGATGTACCCTTAGGCCCCCTCCCGAATTCAGAGATGGTCTTTCCGTTTTCACATAAATGGCCTACTTGACTCCACGCTCAAACCAGCGTTCCTCCCTGTCCAGGATGTGCACATCCTCATCCTTGAAAGAGTGTCCACTGGCCTGTAGGTGTAAATAGACTGCTGGCCTGACGAGGTGGCTCTTCTGTGTTGTGACATCCGCTTCACTAGAGGTTGTTTGGTTTCCCCGATGTATATGTATTCCAGAGTCTAGGGCCGGCAATGGCAAAAGCGCTGCCACCTCTGGTTTTTAAATGAGACCTTGGTTACATTAGGAGCAATTGGCTGGAAGATCTTAGTGCTGTCTTTGGGTTGTACAGATCAAGGAGATCAGTTAAGTAGCTAGAGGCCAGGTTATTTAGAATTTTAAAAGTGAGCAACAGGATTTTGCAATCAATGCAATATTTGACTGGAAGCCAGTGTAGGTTAGCGAGGACAGGGGTGATGTGCTCAAGCCTTCTAGTGCCAGTTAAGAGGCATGCTGCTGCATTTTGGAATAATTACAAGCACTGAACGAGGGAGAGTTGGAGGCCCAGGTAAAGAGAGTTGCAACAGTCCAATCTAGAAGTGATGAACGCATGGATACGTTTTTTGAGTTCTTTATGTAGTAAATAGGGTTTAGCTTTGGAAATTTGGCAGAATTGATAAAAGCTGGTTTTTACCACAGTGGATACTTGCTTGTTTAATTTAAAAGAGCTATCCAGGAGAACTACGAGATTTCTGGCAGAATGAGAGAGGTGGCCGGTGGAAGACCCCAGTGCATCAGTTAGCTGGCCCAGGGGAATCTGGCTATCAAAAACAATAATTTCTGTTTTGCTTTCATTTAAGATAAGAGAATTCTGGGCTTGCCAATCTTCAACCTCCCGCACACAGTCGAACAAAGGCAAGAATGGAGACGGGGCTTCCAAATTTAGAGGAAGGTAGATTTGGATATCATCTGCATAGTAGTGGTAGGAGATGTTATGTTTTTTAAAGATGAGTCCCGAGGGCAGCATGTACAGGGAGAACAGCGTAGGGTCCCCTGAGGCACACCACAGTTAACAGGGGCAGATGAGGAGGAGTATTTCCCCATGGTGACAGAGAAGGATCTGTCTGATAGATATGATTTAAACCATGAAAGAACTTTACCTTTAAGGCCAACTACACGTTCTAGCCTTGTTAGGAGAATATTATGGTCAACCATATTGAAAGCAGAAGTTAGATCTAATAAAACTAGAGCCACAGGATGCCCTGAATTGGCAGTTAGGAGGAGATCATTGAAAACTCTCAATAAAGCTGTCTCGGTACTATGACGAGGTTTGAATCCAGATTGAAATTTGTCACTGACACCAAATGTCTCTAAGGACTGTAGTTGCTGGAGAACAATTTTTTCTAAAATTTTAAACATGAAAGGATGTTTAGAAATTGGCCTGTAACTTGAAAGAGCATTGGGGTCAGGGTTGCTTTTCTTGATAACAGGTTGCATGACTGCATTTTTTGAACGCAGCCGGCACGCAGCCTGATGACAATGAAGAGTTCATTAAGAGTAAGATTCAGGATCCAATAGTAGTCAGAGTATCCTGAATAATGCAGGAAGGAAGAATATCATGCAGCATATTAGAGCTTCTCAAATGATCAATTATTTCTTTCAAAGTCGAAAAAAATACGGGCTCAAACTGTTGAAAAAGCATAGAGCATTCAGAAACTGGGGTTTGGTTAACTGCAGGCAGATGGCCTGCATTTGTATAGCGGTCCCTAAGGACCCCAAAGCGCTTTACACAACCAGTCATCCACACACACATTCACACACTGGTGATGGCAAGCTACATTGTAGCCACAGCCACCCTGGGGCGCACTGACAGAGGCGAGGCTGCCGGCCACTGGTGCCACCGGGCCCTCTGACCACCACCAGTAGGCAAACATGGGGTTAGTATCTTGCCCAAGGATATTTGGCATGCGGCCAGGAGGCAGCCTGGGATCGAACCAACGACCTTCTGATTAGTGGCTGACCTGCTCTGCCACCTGAGCTACAGCCACCCATAAGGGCTAATCGCAGATATATTGCCCTTAGTGCTGAGATTTTATCTATGAAGCAATTTAAGAATTTTTTAAAGAGAGCCGGGGGGTCATCCCTCTGAGTAGCAGAGCAGGGACTAATTACTGAATTAAAGTTTTTAAATAGAACTTGGGGCTTGTGACTGCTATTAGTAATAACTTCTGACAGAAAGGAGGATTTTGCAGTTTTGACAGTCTTCTGATATTTTGATCGGCAGTTATGCAGGATGTCCAGGGACACCTGAAGTTTGTCTTTTTTCCATCTTTTCTCGGCTCGGCGACATTCACGCCTGAGACTCGGGTAGATCTATTCAGCCATGGTTGGTAAGAGGGCTTCAAGCGTTTAGCCCTTAATGGAGCCACAATGTCTAAAGTGGAGGAGCATGTCGAAATAAAGGAGTTAGCAAGTTCATCAACTGATATAGCTGTATTACAGTAGGTATCATAAAAAGTAGAGTTTGTAAAGGCTGCAGAGAAGCTGGTGATAGTCTCAGGATTAATCGTGCGCACTTGGCATAGGGGGCCCTCACAGTTCAATTCCACATTACTAAGTTCAATATCAAACATGACCGGGAAGTGATCCGAGGTGGTCCACTTACCCACTGAGTAAGATTAAAAGATTCAATAAGGGCAAGAAAGTCCTTAACCAGTGGGTCCTCCCCACAACAAACATGAATGTTAATATCACCAATAATAAGAATACGATCATAATGTAAAAGGAGGGGGACTGGCAGTGTTTGTGAATGAAAGATGGTGTAACCCTGGGCACATCACTGTGAAAGAACAACTCTGCAGCAGAGACACTGAGCTGTTCGCCGTTAGCATGCGTCTGTACTATCTCCCCAGGGAATTCTCGCATGTTATTTCGCTGGCAGCGTATGTCCCCCCCCTCGGCCAACGCGGATGCAGCCTGTGACTCTCTCCACTCTGTGGTCAGCAGACCCGCCACCCCCAACAGCAGCATCCAATTCACATTCAGCACAAGGCTCCAGCCTGTCTCTCTCAACCACCCAGGTTAGGAGGGAACTGAGGAGGATTAAAGCCAAGAAGGCAGCGGGTCCAGATGGCATCAGCTCAAGGGTCATCAGGTCCTGCGAAGACCAACTCTGTGGGGTGATGGAGCACATCTTCAACCTGAGCCTGAGGCTAGGGAGAGTCCCACAGCTCTAGAAAACCACCTGTGTTGTACCAGTGCCAAAGACTTCACGTCCCAAGGACCTCAACAGCTACAGGCCGGGGCTCTGACATCCCACCTGATGAAGACCCTGGAGCCGCTGGTCCTGGCTCAGCTTCAGCCCCTCGTGAGCTCATCGCTGGACCCACTTCAGTTTGCCTACCAGCCTGGCATTGGAGCGGACGATGCCGTCATTCACCTCCTACATCGTTCCCTCTATCACCTGGAGACTGCTGGGAGCACTGTGAGAATAATGTTCTTTGATTTCTCCAGTGGCTTTAACACAATTCTTCCCACAGTCCTGAAGGGTAAGCTGGAGAGCACAGGAGTGGACCATCACCTCACTACATGGATACTGGACTACCTCACCGACCGACCACAGTACGTGAGAACTCAGGCCTGTGTGTCAGACAGGGTTGTCTGCAGTACGGGGGCCCCACAGGGAAGAGTTCTGGCAACGTTCCTCTTCACCATCGACACTGCAGACTTCTCCCACAACTCCACCCAGTGCTTCCTGCAGAAGTTCTCTGATGACTCTGCAATAGTCGGCCTCATCACTGATGGGGACGACAAGGAGTACAGAGAACTGACCCACGACTTTGTGGACTGGTGCCAGCAGAACTACCTTCAGACCAACACTAGTAAAACCAAGGAGCTGGTGGTAGACTTCCACAGGCACAAACATCCTCCACTGCAACCACTAAACATTTAAGGTATGGACATTGAGGCTGTGGATAGCTACAGGTACCCTGGTGTTTATCTGAACAATAAACTGGACTGGACTCATAACTCAGATGCCCTCTACAGAAAAGGGCAGAGCAGGCTGTACCTGCTGCGGAGACTCAGCAGGTGCAACACTGCAACACTGCAATAGCAATAACACTAAGTGGAATACTCTTTTTTCTGACAAGGAAGAGGACTCACCGGGACGTACCCAAGTCTTTGTCAGGAACAAGAAATCTTGCCTTGACGAGAGAAAAAAGTCATTTAGGATGAAGGATTTGTTCATTATGACCTGGTGTTAAGCAATGCCATCCGGATCATAGTCACATTATCGTTTCTAGGAGCCCGTCTCAACAGGCGTAGATTGCTGTGATTCACACCACCTCTGGAGGTCCGCAACCAACACCGAACAGGTAGGCACTCAGCCAGTAAGTCCGAGTGGGCATGCTGGCCAACATGGCAGGTCCATCGATGGCGAATCAGCCTAAAGGTAGATCGGTCCTGGAAGAATGATGAGGAACGTGAAATATTCAAGATAGCATAGTGGTTAATCACTTCGTGTGACTTTAGATAGGCCTTGATTCCCACACAGATACCGCTCCGTTAACCCCGTCTCCTAGGTCGTTTCTTGTGTGGGGGGGGGGCAAAAGACAGGCTGCGTACGAAGGGAAGAATATCCGTCGGATATTCCCTGTGCACGTCCGGCGTTTGATGGTTTGATGATCGAAGATTCAAAAGAGTTTGACGTTCATAGGCAATTAGTGCAAAAACAATCTGGGAAGCATACAGAAAGTAAAATGGCAAGCAGTAGACAGAACTTGAGGAGACGAAGTCAGCTCGCCGTACACCCTGGCGCCACCTTGGATTGCAGGAGTAGCTCGGAGTGTGAGGTTCAACTCTGTGGTGCTCTAAGAAAATTGTAAATGCCTTTGAGATGCTTAAACTCTTTTAAATGGGCTGATTACCTTACAACAGTAAAGATCACAAGGCACTGAATAGATAGAAAATCACTGTGCTGTAAAATTTAGATGTGAAGTGTGTGATGTATGGTGGCTGTTTGGAAACACATGGCTGCTTTGGTTTTACCTCAGACTGACTTTGAAAGGCACTAATATCAGTTGGATAGTTTTTGGTGTATTGATTTATCCACAGGTTCCGTTGTATTGACAGTCCCTAATTCCTGACATCTGGACAGTAAAATAGAACAGCACAAAGGAGTGTGTGTGACGTTTGGTGATGCATGTGTACCTTCATCCCTAACAATACTGACAATAATGCTTCTTTTACAGAAACAATCATTAAATTTGAAACATTGGGCGATTTTATCATGAGGTTTGATAAACATGTTTCACACCGACTATCTTATCAAGAGCTTGTGATGAATGAACAAATCCATTTAACTAAAGTGATAAAGCGTCTTGATGCATTCTCAATCATCCAGGAAAGTAAATCTCCAAAAGTTGATTCTGTTCATCTGGACGTAGCGTTGTGTTTATAAGATTGGGGAAACCTGCAGTCAGCTGAGACTGAAGAAGTCACTTGGATGAGTGACGAAACGTTTCTCCCACTGAAAACGCTACGTCCAGATGAACAGAATCAACTTTTGGAGATTTACTTTCCTGGATGATTGAGAATGCATCAAGATGTTTTAACCCACTTTGGCAAGGACTGCCTAAAGCTTATACGTCAGTATGAGCAAACAGCACATAAGATGGTGGAATACAGGAACCACCTGAGACTCACCTGCGGTGGCTGTGGCTCAGGTGGTTGAGCAGATCAACTACTGATTGGAAGGTTGGTGGTTCGATTCCTTGCTCCTCCAGTGGGCAAGATATTAACCCCAAATTGCCCTCCGATGCGTTCATCGGAGTGTGAATGTGTGTGAATGCTTATTAGTTGCACTTGAGTTTAGAAGTGCTTGTATGAGTGGGTGTGATTGGGTGAATGAGGCATGTTGTATAGAGCGCTTTGAGTAGAAAAGCGCTATATAAGAATCAGTCCATTTACCATTCAGCCTCAGATGCCGACAAAACAGGATTGCTCCTAAAAGTCTGCAAATGAGCTCTTCAGTTAAAGGCTTCCGGGCAACAAAAATCCTCTAGAAGGAATAGCATCAGTTGCTTAATGAATGGGTGAGGCAAACAAATTTTACCATCGACATGCTAAAATCTCAAGAGGAGCGCATCCGACAGAGACTGACAATGCTTTTAGATGAGAATTCTCTTAAAAAGGTGTTTGACTTTACTGAGAAGGCTCGTCTAGCACAGCACAAGAAGTCTAAGACCAGGCAACAAAGGAAGTTTGACTTATTTGTTGTACATCGGAAACCACCGCAAAATACGAAGAGTGTCCTCAGTGGCCAGAAGAGACAAGGACGCAACACCGAGGATGTGGACAAGTGGGTGAAGAATTTGTCTGACAGACAGCTCACCCAAACAGAGAAAAACATCCTTGCTAAAGGGTTGAATTTTGCTGTCACACTGAGACAAAACCCACTAGTGGAGCTGATCACAGCCACAGAAACAGCAATTTGTAACAACAATGCATTGCTGAGACAGGCCAAAACTTTTGTCCGTAGTTGGTCTGCTTCCACTTCTGCAATAAAGCCCCCAGCATCCAACATCACCATGGAGGAGAGGAAGGGACTCACATCACTTAGTGATGACAAAAACATTATCATCCTTCCGGCAGACAAGGGTAGGTGCACAATATTGCTAAACCAGAAAGACTATCATGAGAAACTTTTGTCACTACTCAGTGATGAAAATACTTATGAGCCCCTGAAACGAGACCCAGGAAGTGGCTACAGGAGGAGGGTGATAGACTGTCTGAAGGAGTTAGAACAAGATAAGGCCACTCTCAGCATCGACCAAAAGTGTTTGCTTTTGGAACTGTGTCTTCATTCCACCTACTTCACATACAAGGGTCAGTTCTACAGGCAGAAACATGAGTGTGCCATAGGCTCCCCAGTTTCACCCATCGTGGCCAATTTGTACATGGAAGAAGTGGAAAAGAGGGCTTTGCTATCCTACCCTGGAACACCACCAAGCCATTGGTTCAGATATGTGGATGACACCTGGGTGAAAATCAAATCTCAGGACGTACCACAATTCATGGATCACATTAACTCGGTGGACCGACACATCAAATTCACCAGGGAGGATATGAAAAGTGGAAGGTTAGCCTTCTTAGACTGTGAGATTTCCATCAGTAATGGGGGACATCTAAAGGCTGACGTGTACCGTAAACCTACACATACGGATCAGTATTTAAGGTTTGACTCTCATCATCCACTGGAGCACAAACTGGGTGTCATTAGGACGCTACAACACAGAGCGAACACCATCCCCACTGACACAGCAGCCAGGGAAGCAGAAGAACAGCACATCAAGAACGCCCTGAGTAAATGTGGTTATCCCAGCTGGACTGTTGTCAAAGCTGGAAAGGAACCTAAAGAAAGCTCCAGCTGATCCAGGAGAGAAGGACAATCGCTGCCCAAGCGAAAATCTGTAGTGATCCCATATGTGTCAGGAGTATCGGAGCAGTTGAGAGGCATGTATTCTAAACACCGGGTCTCTCTGGCTTTTAAACCCCAAAACACGCTGTGCCAAAAATTGGTCCACCCCAAAGATCGGATCCCCCGAAACAGAGTAACATATTGTACGCTGTTAAGTGCCAGGATTATTGCAAGGATTTATACATCGGGGAAACCAAACAACCTCTGGCGAAGCGGATGGCACAACACAGAAGAGCTACCTCGTCAGGCCAGGAGTCTGCAGTCTATTTACACCTACAGGCCAGTGGACACTCTTTCAAGGATGAGGATGTACACATCTTGGACAGGGAGGAACGCTGGTTTGAGCACAGAGTCAAGTAGGCCATTTACGTGAAAAGGGAAAGACCATTTCTGAATTGAGGAGGGGGCCTAAGGGTACATCTTTCGCCATCTTACAGTGCTGTGATTGCAGCCATTCCCCAACTCTCTGTGAATGGTACTCATGGCCATTGATCAGCATTATACATGCTTCCCCTAGGCAGCATCATTAGAAGACATAGCGTAAATTTTCACTGCTATGCAGATGACACCCAGCTCTATCTGTCCATGAAGCCAGGTGACACACACCAATTAGTTAAACTACAGGAATGTCTTAAAGACATAAAGACCTGGATGGCCGCTAACTTTCTGCTTCTTAATTCAGATCAAACTGAGGTTATTGTACTCAGCCCTGAAAATCTTAGAAATATGGTATCTAACCAGATCCTTACTCTGGATGGCATTACCTTGGCCTCCAGTAACGCTTTGAGGAACCTTGGAGTCATTTTTGACCAGGACATGTCCTTCAACGCACATATTAAACAAATATGTAAGACTGCTTTCTTCCATTTGTGCAACATCTCTAAAGTTAGAAATATCCTGTATCTTAGTGACGCTGAAAAACTAGTTATAAAACTAGTAAATCCAGAATTGAATTCAAAATCCTGCTCCTCACATACAAGGTCTTAAATAATCAGGCCCCATCTTATCTTAATGACCTTGTAGTACCATATCACCCTATTAGAGCACTTCGCTCTCGCTCTGCAGGCCTACTTGTTGTTCCTAGAGTATTTAAAAGTAGAATGGGAGGGAGAGCCTTCAGTTTTCAGGCCCCTCTTCTGTGGAACCAGCTTCCAGTTTGGATTCGGGAGACAGACACTATCTCTACTTTCAAGATTAGGCTTAAAACTTTCGTTTTTGCTAAAGCAAATAGTTAGGGCTGGACCAGGTGACCCTGAATCCTCCCTTAGTTATGCTGCAATAGACGAAGGCTGCCGGGGATTCCCATGATGCATTGAGTTTTTCCTTTCCAGTCACCTTTCTCACTCAGTATGTGTTAATAGACCTCTCTGCATTGAATCACACTTGTTATTAACCTCTGTCTCTCTTCCACAGCATGTCTTTCATCCTGTTTTCCTTCTCTCACCCCAACCGGTCACAGCAGATGGCCCTGCCCCTCCCTGAGCCTGGTTCTGCCGGAGGTTTCTTCCTGTTAAAAGGGAGTTTTTCCTTCCCACTGTCGCCAAAGTGCTTGCTCACAGGGGGTCATATGATTGTTGGGTTTTTTTCTGTATCTATGAAGCACCTTGAGGTGACTTTTGTTGTGATTTGGCGCTATACAAATAAAATTGAATTGAATTGAAATGAATTGGTCTTTCATCAGTGGGTTTTGGTCAGTGGGCTTTGATCAGTGGTTGTTGATCAATGGTCATGAGAATTTGCATAATTAAGATTAAGGAACTGACCTCACAGCCTATTGTTCCTTCAGTGGGCTGGTTTCAGTCAGTCATTATGCAAATGTACTGTTTATAAGATTGGGGAAACCTGCAGTGAACTGAGACTGAAGAAGTCACTTGGATGAGTGACGAATTGTTTCTCCCACTGAAAATGCTACGTCCAGATGAACAAAATCAACTTTTGGAGATAAAGTGATAAAGCTCTCTTTTTGCAGGTGGACAACCAATACTGTTTCATATTTCCATGTGTAATTTGATATTCTTGGAAGTTTTTCCTGTGTGTCATTACTAATATTTTGCATACAAATTTTAGACTCAGACAAAAAAGAGAGGTTACTGAGATTGAGGATGAACACTAAGTGTAAAATTGTACCTCTAACAATGTAGAATGATGCACATAGTGAACCTCTCTAAGTATGCAATGTTGTTGATGTTAATTGGTGTTGAATTAGACCCTTTCTTTTTGTGATTTTTGTATGATTAAATAAAATAAAGGGTGGGATGTAATGGGGAAAATTCTATTTTATCCTCACATTTAGATGTAGGGGATTAGAACTTGACTGTAGAAGTATAAAAGGGACCCTGCGACACCCCAAGGTTAGAGCTCTCATGACTGTGAACTGTGATGTTTGATGTGTGTTAGCTCTCCTGCATGCAGTAATTAAAATAGCTTGACCACAGCTGACCGTGTTGCAGACTTCATTAACAGAAATTCCACCACACCTCTGACTGACCTTCTTTTATATTCTTTAAAATTGATGTTGCCACTTTCATCACATGGTCAATAGTATATGTCTGCAACATCCGGTCAACAGTTTCCGTTATGTCTGCATCCTCCAGATGACACTTTCTGATGGTCGTGAAATCACCCACAGGTACATGCTGCAGGTGATAGTGGAAAAGCTTCAGATCATTTTTGCCCAGATTCTGCATCATGTTCAGTAGCAGCTCTGGTACAGACTTCTCCATCATTGATCTATGAAAACATGAGAGGAGAAATACAGAAAAACTGATAATATGACAGAGCAGCTGTAAGACTTGTTAATACCTAAAGAAATGATCTGTGATCAGCTAAAACTGTACATAATAAGGTTATGCTTAGAAATAATGTTCTATGAACTAATCATCAAAGAAAAACTGAAATGATTTTATATGGTGGAGGTTTTTTTAATTTTTATTCTATTTTTAACATTTAATATTTTTAACAGTTTGGTTGTAATTTCAACTGAGCATCAATATCATCCATTACAAACATGTATTGCACTCTATTTGAAATATGTCGTTGTTTTTTTTCTTTTTGTTCTTTAATGCAGCGATCTTCAGGAAAGTAAGGACAAAGTTTGGTTCATCTCACCTCTGAGGTTTGGTCTGGCTGTCATGTTCCCCACACAAAGTGGTTTTAGAGGGAGGGACTCCCTCCTCTCTGTCCTCACACTGATCCATGCTGCTGAATTCACATCCACATCAGCTCACACACACTTTCTACCTTCATCTGCAGAGGAAACACAAATCATTCATGTGCACATCAACTGAAATCCTCTTTTCCATCATGTGTGCTTTCCAAATATCAGCTGCTTCTTTCCTTCTTCATCTCATTGTCAGCTGAATGTAGTCAGACAGCAGTGTGAGGCAGAGGAAGTTGATATCAGCTGCTCTTCTTCTACTATCACTCCACTAGATGGAGCCATGATACAATCACTGACACAGACTGATTCACTGTCCAAAGTGGCCGTTCATTAAGTCAGTGGTGACATGGAAAAGAACATCAAATATTCCATATATTTAAAATAATGGTATTTAATCCAATTAACTTTTATCCTCAAAATAGTGACTATTATTCAAAAATGGGCATATTTGAACATATTCCTTATATGATTGGTTGCTTAATTAAGTCTGTAAATGTGACTCTGTTGGATATCCCAAGGCTAGTAAAATGGTAAATTTGCTGGTTTCTATATAGCACTTTTCTACTCTAGAAAACAAAGGTCAGCAGACCTTTGCCATTAGAGCCGTTGGGATCAGAATGGAAACCTGCTTACTGTCTTTTAAATCTCTTCTTAAAACACAGTGTTTGCTGTCGTACAGTAACAGACATGCAATATCTTTATTTTACTGCTCTGTGTGTTAACCCTTTAAGACCTACCATAGAACCAAGTCCACCAGAGCTTACTTTATATTTTTACATGCTGTAGTGCCATTTTTGGGAGCATTTCAAGTTGCTATACATCAGTACAACTGTTATAGCCCATATTTTAATAATATGTATGCATTAAGTCCATAGTAACTACATTAATTGCAAAAAAGTGCAATAAACTACAAAAAAATTGAAAATTGTTTTTGTTTTTTTTACACATACTTCTGCTTGGAGAAATTTAACAGGTTTATCCCTAAAAACTTTAAATAAAAAAAAATTGCAAAAAATAGTTTACAACAACAAGTAAGTATTTTGACTGTTTTCATAGTTTTATTTTTGAGATACACCAATTTTTATATACTGCAGGAAACACGAAAAACAATCCTATGATGCAAATTTGCAAAGAAAACAGCATGTGCATCAAAATAAACTATTTCCAGAAGTGCAATTCGAGTTCTAAGCATCCCAGAAACTATTCAGAAAAGCATAAAGTCAAACACGACTTATAAAAACACCAGTATATGCTTTTAAGGCCTACAAGTAAAAAACTACATTTTCCGCGAAAATGACGCCACGTCCGGTTTCGGGCAGGAAATGGTGGACATGCGATCGTTCGCACTGACGTCTGTTTCAATGCGGGAAGTGTTACGAACAGCTGATCGGATCGGCAAAGCGTGTTTCTGGAATATGATGGTTTTGATCCTGCAAGCGCTTTTTATGCAATTTTTGCAAAACTATATGTGGAAGGAAACCGTGACCTAGGACAAGCTGATGGCATAAGATGTAAGTACAACTCCTCCGGTTTCATATGCAAAAAAAATTATTGCGCTAGCTTACGCGGTTCTGGTTCTACAGGGATTTAAAAAACGGAGCGTGCCCGCTCCGACCAGCTTTAAAGGGTTAAATCAGCTGGATTAGCAATCATCTCATACTTTTTACAAATGTGTTGCATTTTACTGTTATATTTTCTATGAAAAAAAGCACAGGAAACATTGAAAATAGAAATTTCCCAACCCTAACCCAGCATTTAGTTATTCATCATTATATTTAATCCTTATTATCCGCTCCTGTCACCCCTGTTTACCTCTGACAACATTTAGCCAAGAGTTTATTAACTTTGGTGAAACTATGAACAGGCATTAGCGCGGTTACCTATACTGTCCTTTAGTGCTGGAGCAGCAGGAACACCAGTTAATCTGAAATCTCTTTTTTCTCTCTAAAACAAAGTGACAGCAGACTGAGTCAAAGACAGAAACATTATTAAAACACCAAATATTCACCGGCTTTACTTCCTGATCCAGGATTCAAAGACGATCAGCAGAGTTAACGTGTTGGAGAACATGAGGAACATCATGTGACTGAAGAAGGATTCAGCTGTCTTCTTCAAACTCTGTACAGACACAGGAGACAGGACCACTGAGAGCAAAGCTGTCTGAACATTCTGCCTGTGTTAGAAGAGGAAGTAGTTTCATCAACTTCCTGTGTCATAGTGTGTTAGCAGTTCAGTGTTTTCTCCACTTACGGGTTCAGAGAGGTGTTAAATAACAGGTAGTGTGGTTGCTAAGCTGTTGCTATGCATGCTGATGTCACACAGACTAGGATGAAACAGAGAAACCTCTCAGGCTGTTCTCTTCTTCCTGCTCAGGTCATCTTCCTATCCATGTAACACTTGATAGATTCGATCTTTTTATTTCTAATCTTTAATTGTTTGCTCGAGTCCAAAAACAAAACTGTTCACCTACAGAGCCACTTCCTATACATCTACATCTACAAACTGTCCTACATGCTGAACTACAAAACTCCACCCTGTACTGAGAACTGACAAAGTCTTCACTGTTACTTTTCTACAGATCATCACTGAAAACATTCAAATTAACTCACGGAGCATTATCATTATCATGGAGTCTTTTTTCCATCAAAGTACAATCATCCAGGACAATAAACATGGCTGTAAACAGCAGCAGAAACTTCCAGAATCTCAAGACAAAAGACTCAACTCGACACTTCAACACGGAACTAAACTATGAACCTGGTGTCTGCAGCCTTCTTTCATGTACACGCTAAAAACAGTCAAGTTGAAATAATCATTTGCACCTGCTTTGAGACATTTGATGTTGACCATCACACACACTAAAAAGAGGAAATGCGTTTAACACCCGGTCTTGTTGGTCCAGCTGTGAGTCCATTACCGTGAACTATAGAGCGGCAGATTTGTGCTGGAACTAAGTTGCACACAGCTGATGTTAGCCAGGAAAACATTACAGACTGCTTCACTTACCTTTACATGGAGCTTCACACGGAGATGATCCGATCAGCATCAGTCAGGAGAAGACGAAGTTCAGGAAAGCAGAACTTTGAAGACAAAGGAAACACCCAGAGAGGTGTCAACAGACCAACATCACAGCAGTGGTGTGTGGTAACTTCTAAGGAACAGTAAACTGTGATGACACCCACCCCACCCTTACAAAACCAAAACCATCTTCCGCCACTATTGAGCAATTTAACAAGAAACTGGATGCAATTAAAACACTCTTTGTGTTCTGAAGGCCAGTGCTGAAGGCCAGTGCTGCCTGTACCGAACGGGACAGGCAGCACTGGCCTTCAGAATTTTTGTCTGAAGGCCAGGAAAGATGCCTAACGGATTTATTTTTTCAAGTCGAGAAAATATGCCAATGCCCTATTGTTCCACTTGATTGATCTATATTATCATTGTTTATTTATTTAATTTTATTTTAAGTTATTTCAAATTGGATAGACAATTATAAGAAGAGAAAGAGAAAGAAAGAAAGAAAGAAAGAAAGAAAGAAAGAAAGAGAAACTTTTTTTTTTTAACAACACATTTATTCCCAATAAATAAACATCAAGACATCGCAAGTTTTGAAACAAAGGGAAAAAAACCAAAAAAAACCAAAACTGTCACATGAACATAGGGCTGAAATACAGATGCCATCTATAACAGAACACACGACATTCTTAAAACACCACTGAGAAGAAAAATCTGTTAAATTATTCATTAACGAGTAAAACTGAAACTCGGCTTTAACTCTATATTTAACCAGCAAAATGAAATTAGCAAGAACCCTTTTCTCTGAAATATTATCAATCTTATCATTTCTACTTTTGCATATAGAAAATTTTGCTCGACCCACCACAAAGGTTAGCAGCTTCCATTTTGAAGCCTCTTTTTTGTATAGCCAGCACCAAACAGGAATGCAAATGGAGACCAACCCACTCCACATTTTTCAAAGACATCCTCTAACATAACAAACAGTAGTTTGTTTACATTCAAGAAACATGTGGAAAACCGTTTCTTTTTCCTGACAAAATGGACAAAAGTCACTTGCATCTTTTTTAATCTTGGACACAAAACTATTAGCAGCAATGACCTCATGCAAAATCCTCCATTGTAGATCACCTGACCTCTTATTCAAAGGGGGTTTATAAAAGACCCTCCATATAGGTTTTTGACCATCCTCAACTTTCAACTTTTCTCTCTATACAGTATCTGTTATTCCACTCGATTGCCTTTTTTTAACCCTTGGACAGACAGTCTATATAACAATTTTCCACTCAACATGTGAAAATCTGAGTCTTTTTGATTCACGAGCAGTGGTCCTGCCATGCCTGTTAAATCAATATTCAATCCCAATCCTGGAAAAGGATCTCTTTCATAAGGAATCTCCAATCCACTGGAATAGTCCAAAAGCATTTCCTTTTCAAATGAGGTTAACCGTCTAAGCCACGAGTGTTACGTCCCTCTGCAGCCCCTAATCTCCTCAGTGTGTTCAGCTGGTGCTAATTGGCCACACCTAGTCGATAAAAGCAAACCTGAGGCAGACTTTCAGGAAGCTCACTTGTCTTTGCCTTGGTGGCACCAGCCATTTTAGCCAACCTGGTATTCCATTTTAAGATAAAACCTCTTCTCACTAACACTCTGGTATTCATCTTTTTTTATGTTGCGGCTTCTGAGCCGGGTCATAACATAAGTGGGGGCTCGTCCGGGATTGTTTGGACATTTTTGTGGAGACTGAATATCAGTTTGTTTTACTTTTAAGTGGGTGAGTGATGGTGTTCACTGTGATTGAGCAACGTGCCTTTAGTAAGTGTGTTTCAGCTGGGTGGCTGTGCTGCCCTTCTATCGAAGCACTTGTTTGTTGTTTTGCTTTGTTTTAATTTGTTGTGTTTGGTGGCTATCCTGGGTGGGGGTATGCTTCAGAGTTTGGTAGGAGACTATATCTCTGGTCTGCTGCCTGCTCTCGAGTTCGCGTTTAAAGTTGCCTCGAGCCTGGTACACCACACCAAGACTAGGTAGGTAAAGTTAGAGTTTTATTGTTTTTAGCGTTTTAGGCTGGGAGTTGCACATAGTAAGTCAGTGGCACCAAACTTGGTAGGAGGTTTGAGACCATTTGTTAATTATGGTCTTATGGTGAGGCAGGTAGGCCGTTTTTAAGTTGCCATAGTGTGTACACCATGTGTGTGCATCTAATAAGTCAGTGTTGATGGATGCTAATGACATCCTCATGAGGTGAGTGTTTTGTGCTGTGACCTTTTGTGTTGTGGGGAATACGGCTACTTTTGTTGGATCACTTGTGAGTGTTGTTGGCCAGGTGATGGCAATAACGCTGAGGGGGGTTGAGCCACCCTTGATGTGACCGTTGTGTGGCCATAGCTCTCCATTTTGTGGTTTGTCACTAGTATGCTTGCTTTACTGAACCTTGTGGATTAAAGTAACTTGTTGTGGTATAAGGCCACTTGTATGTGACCATTTGTGTAGTGGAGACAACAGATCACTTGTGTGTGATTATTCATTGCTACTTTTCGTTTTGTGTTGTAGCAGGTGAAGTAATCATTTTGGGTTTGTGACTGTTGTGCTCCTTTGTGTTCGTCACATGTTACTTTTTGTGTGCTCAGTGTGGCAACTTCAAATCCTCATGCAGGGGCATCCATGTTTAAAGATGCCAACTATAATTAAAGCTGCAAGCAGCGTTATGAGGGCCCTCGCACCCCAGCGTGTCGAGCCACACTCAACACCTAAAAGCAGCGCGTCCGATCTGATATCACATTGATGGAATTCATGCATTTAACCACCAGCAAACATTTCTTCTCATTCAATCATGATTATAGTCGTCCCACTAGGTGGCGCTATAACCATTATTGACAAATGGCATAACAAACATTTCCGAGCTCGAATCTCATCGTAGCTGTGAATTTTCCGGAGAGATTGGACATTGTGTTTTTGAGTGACAGAAGATTACTGCTTTTTGGCGAGTGATTGAAACTCTACGGGGCGCCATGACCACCCCGTTTCCCTGAACGTAAAATGCTTCGCAATTTAACATCACAAAGGTGTTTAGATTCCATGCACTGGAGATCGCGTTAATCTGATGAAATCCGTTGGATGAGTACGTCAAAGAACGGTGCCTGAAAAGAGGGGGAAAATGGCGCCAAAATTACACATTAATTTTAAAATGGCTGACTTCCTGTTGGATTTGGGATATTGCTCCAAGAGACTTTTTTGTACATCTTGATATCGCCTATAAGCTTACCAGGTTTCAGACTCATACATAAAACACAGAGCAGGGGCTGTTGTTTTGAAATTTTGTAGGGGGCGCTGTGGAGCCATTTTGCGCTCTTCAAGGAAAATGAACATATAAAAAGAAATCCCTCATCACATTAGAGGTGTGCGCCAAATTTCAAGACTTTTTAAACTTTTCAAGCCCCTCAAAAGCCACTTCATCTTTCATGGTGAACTGCGCTGCCACCAGGGTGCGCCGTTCAGTTTATAGTCACAATTTTCTCACTGAAGCATCAAGAGGGACTGATGGTGATATTCACCGCTTTTGAGGTGGCCACGATGAACCTGTGAAAATCAGTACAACAAAATGAAAGACATGACATTTCCTGGTGCCACTAGGTGGCGCTCTACGTATTCCTGACAATGGGCATATCAATCTGTTCAGGGCGGGTCTGACATCATCCCTGTAAAATCTGGTACTGATCACATTGGATTTCATTGAGTTACACTAATTTGTTTCTTCATGGCGAGACATCAATGTTCGCCATGCTGCAGGGGTCACACCCTTCAGCGAAAACTCACAGTTTTCTCTGTATCCCAAGACCAACTCCTTAAGGCTTTCCTGGAGAAATTTGAGGCTGCAGATGTCACCCATTACAATACTGTACCCCAAAGTGTAAAACATGACATTTCCTGTTCCCACTAGGTGGCGCTGTCCCTGATGTCAAATATGGCAGTTGAAATATGTTCAGGGGTGGAGCCTTATCACATGAGTGCTCTTTGGTCCAGGTTGGACCATGTATGAGGGAATGAGAGACAATAAGATTTTCATGGCGAGTCATCGAAATTCGCCGTGGCGCCACGGCCTCACAGTATCGCGAAAACTCAAAAGCTCCGCAATTTAACATGGCCCAGGTGTGTAGTTGACACTGACCAAATATGAAGCTTGTACGATGAAATCCCAAGGAGGAGTTCGAAAAAGTTCGAGGCATGGAAATGGCAAAATTAGACCCAAAATGTCACATTCACCTCTAAATTGCGGACTTCCTGTTGGGTTTGCGTCATATGGTCCCACAGACTTTTTTGTTCGTCTTGGCATGATACACATGTGTGCCAGATTTCATACATGTAGCTCAAACGATGTGTTCGTAGGGCTGCATTTAACAAGGCATAGGTGGCGCTACAGAGCCATTTCCCAATGCTCATATGTAAAACCATTAAAATACAAAATTTTTCGCCAGACCTGGCATGTGTGCAAAATTTCATGAGTTTTTGAGCATGTTAAAGACCTCAAAAAGGCCCTTATTTTGCCGTAATAATAATAATAATAATAATAATAAGAAACAGAGCAGATACAATAGGGCCTTCGCACTCGAAGTGCTCGGGCCCTAATTAAAGCTGCAAGCAGCGATATGAGGGCCCTCGCACCCCATCGCGTCGAGCCAAGCCCAACACCTAAAACCAGCGCTTCTGATCTGATGTCACATTGATGGAATTCATGCATTTAACCACCAGCTAAAATTTCATCTCATTCAACCATTATTATAGTCGTCCCACTAGGTGGCGCTCTAACCATTACTGACAAATGGCATAACAAACATTTCCGTGCTCGAGTCTCATCACGCTTGCGACCTTTGGGAAAGATTGGACATTGTGTTTTTGAGTGACAGCAGATTACTGCTTTTTGTAGAGTGATTGAAACTCCACGTGCCGCCACGACCACCCCGTTTCCCTGAACGTAAAAAGCTTCGCAATTTAACATCACAAAGGTCTTTAGATTCCACACACAGGAGATCGTGTCAATCTGATGAAATCCCTCGGAGGAGTTCGTCACAGAACGGTGCCTGAAAATTGGGGAAAAATGTCGCCAAAATTACACATTAATTTCAAAATGGCTGACTTCCTGTTGGATTTGGGATATTGCTCCAAGAGACTTTTTTGTACATCTTGATATCTCCTATAAGCTCACCAGGTTTCAGACTCATAGATAAAACACAGAGCAGGTGCTGTTGTTTTGAAATTTTGTAGGGGGCGCTGTGGAGCCATTTTGCGCTATTCAATGAAAATGATGACATAAGACAATAGCGCTCATCACATTGGAGGTGTGCGCCAAATTTTAAGACTTTTTACACTTTCCAAGCCCCTCAAAAGCCACTTTATTGTTCATGGTGAACAGCGTTGCCACTAGGGTGCGCCGTTCAGTTTAAAGTCACAATTTTCTCACTGAAGCATCATGAGGGACTGATGGTGATATTCACCGCTTTTGAGGTGGCCACGATGAACCTATGAAAATCAGTACAACAAAATGAAAGCCATGGCATTTCCTGTTGCCACTAGGTGGTGCTCTACCTATTCCTGACAATGGGCACATCAATCTGTTCAGGGCGGGTCTGACATCATGCCTGTAAAGTCTGGTACTGATCAGACTGGATTTCATTGAGTTATACTAATTTGTTTCCTAATGGCGAGACATCAATATTCGCCATGCTGCTGGGGTCACACCCTTTCACGAAAACTCACAGTTATCACTGTAACCCAAGACCAACTCCTTAAGGCTTTCCTGGAGAAATTTGAGGCTGCAGATGTCACCCATCACAATACTGTACCCCAAAGTGTAAAACATGACATTTCCTGTTCCCACAAGGTGGCGCTGTCCCTGAGGTCAAATATGGCATTTGAAATATGTTCAGAGTTCGAGCCTTACCATATGTGTGGTCTTTGGTCCAGTTGGGACAATGTATGACAGAATGAGAGACAAAAAGATTTTCATGGTGAGTCATCGAAATTCGCCATGGCGCCACGGCCTCACAGTATTGCGAAAACTCAAAAGCTCCGCAATTTAACATGGCCCATGGGTGTAGTTGACACTGACCAAATATGAAGCTTATACGACCAAATGCCAAGGAGGAGTTCGAAAAAGTTCGAGGCATGGAAATGGCAAAATTAGAGCCAAAATGTCACCTTCACTTCCAAAGATTTTTTTGTGCGTCTCCTAACGTTAGATATGTGTTCCCAGTTTCATACATGTAGGTCATACCCACACCGGGGGCTCGCATTTTTCATTTTTCTAGGTGGCGCTACTGAGCCAATTTTCCCTTGACATTTCTGATGACATTAAAATACGTAAATTTTCACCAGACCTGACGCGTGTGCAAAATTTCATGAGTTTTTGAGCATGTTTAGGCCCTCAAAAGGCCGATTCATTTGCCGTAATAATAATAATAATAATAATAATAATAATAATAAACGGAGCAGATACAATAGGGCCTTCGCACTTTTAGTGCTCGAGCCCTAATAATAATAATAAGAAGAAACGGAGCAGATACAATAGGGCCTTCGCACTCTCAGTGCTCGAGCCCTAATAATGTGAACACTGTGCTTTTGCTAGTTTTTTTTTCTTTCAGGTTTTTGGGGGGGGTCAAGTGCCTGAAGGCTTCAGAGGGGCTGTTAATTTGTTTAGGGGTCCTAGAGGAACCCTTTTGAGTTCTATGTTTCTTTTCTCCTCCTTCCACCCGAGTTTGTTCTAAATTATTTGAATTGACATTTTTTCCAGGACACGCTCGAACTAAATGGCACACCTCACCAAACCCAAAACACACCAACGCGCCCAAAGTCACATAGAAGTTATAGTCAAAATCATCTACTCGCACATAAACACTAAATTTAGGACTTCATCCTTTTTATTTAGGACCATAAGAACCTGTCGCCTGTGTGAGACAACGTGCTTTAACAGTGTGATTTGCAGCCCGATGACAGTTTTGTGATTGGAGAAATAATTTTTCCATGGCGAAACAGCTCTCTCACCAGTAATTCATCACTGATAAACGGAGGAATATTTGCAATCGTGACTTTTTTCGCTGGGGTGCTTAGTGGGGAAACCGACAAAAAAAATGTCATTCACGACAATACCATTCTCAATCGTATTTGCCTTCTCCACACTGTCAACAAAAATCACCACTGTGCTGTTCATCCAAACAGCAGATTTAATGCTGCTATTACCCACAATTTCACCCACCGCCAGACTACACTCCTCTACAGAGCAAGGACAAGTAGGTATGATCTTAAAACCATGTTGTCTCGTAAGGTTAGTGAGGTCCATTTTGGCAATACGCACGCCAACTGGTAATCAGCAAAATCAGTAACGATTAATTTAATTACATGCACAGTATAAAAATCTAAACAGAAAAACACATAACAGACAGAAAAGTAAAGTTGGAAACAAGCCCTCAATCCCTTAGTCAGACTCACCACTAGGGATGGGTATCATTTAGGTTTTATCCAATACCGGTGCCAAACCGGTGCTTTTGAAACGGTGCTGGTCCTTAAACGGTGCTCGAACCGGTGCTTAAAGAATGGAGAACACAAACTTTGTCCAAAAATCCATCATGTTTAGCTGTTTTTTTGTAAAAAGATAACAATGTTAGCCTTTTCTGCAGCTATAGGGCATATACAGGGAGTGCAGAATTATTAGGCAAATGAGTATTTTGTCCACATCATCCTCTTCATGCATGTTGTCTTACTCCAAGCTGTATAGGCTCGAAAGCCTACTACCAATTAAGCATATTAGGTGATGTGCCTCTCTGTAATGAGAAGGGGTGTGGTCTAATGACATCAACACCCTATATCAGGTGTGCATAATTATTAGGCAACTTCCTTTCCTTTGGCAAAATGGGTCAAAAGAAGGACTTGACAGGCTCAGAAAAGTCAAAAATAGTGAGATATCTTGCAGAGGGATGCAGCAGTCTTAAAATTGCAAAGCTTCTGAAGCGTGATCATCGAACAATCAAGCGTTTCATTCAAAATAGTCAACAGGGTCGCAAGAAGCGTGTGGAAAAACCAAGGCGCAAAATAACTGCCCATGAACTGAGAAAAGTCAAGCATGCAGCTGCCAAGATGCCACTTGCCACCAGTTTGGCCATATTTCAGAGCTGCAACATCACTGGAGTGCCCAAAAGCACAAGGTGTGCAATACTCAGAGACATGGCCAAGGTAAGAAAGGCTGAAAGACGACCACCACTGAACAAGACACACAAGCTGAAACGTCAAGACTGGGCCAAGAAATATCTCAAGACTGATTTTTCTAAGGTTTTATGGACTGATGAAATGAGAGTGAGTCTTGATGGGCCAGATGGATGGGCCCGTGGCTGGATTGGTAAAGGGCAGAGAGCTCCAGTCCGACTCAGACGCCAGCAAGGTGGAGGTGGAGTACTGGTTTGGGCTGCTATCATCAAAGATGAGCTTGTGGGGCCTTTTCGGGTTGAGGATGGAGTCAAGCTCAACTCCCAGTCCTACTGCCAGTTTCTGGAAGACACCTTCTTCAAGCAGTGGTACAGGAAGAAGTCTGCATCCTTCAAGAAAAACATGATTTTCATGCAGGACAATGCTCCATCACACGCGTCCAAGTACTCCACAGCGTGGCTGGCAAGAAAGGGTATAAAAGAAGAAAAACTAATGACATGGCCTCTTTGTTCACCTGATCTGAACCCCATTGAGAACCTGTGGTCCATCATCAAATGTGAGATTTACAAGGAGGGAAAACAGTACACCTCTCTGAACAGTGTCTGGGAGGCTGTGGTTGCTGCTGCATGCAATGTTGATGGTGAACAGATCAAAACACTGACAGAATCCATGGATGGCAGGCTTTTGAGTGTCCTTGCAAAGAAAGGTGGCTATATTGGTCGCTGATTTGTTTTTGTTTTGTTTTTGAATGTCAGAAATGTATATTTGTGAATGTGGAGATGTTATATTGGTTTCACTGGTAAAAATAAATAATTGAAATGGGTATATATTTGTTTTTTGTTAAGTTGCCTAATAATTATGCACAGTAATAGTCACCTGCACACACAGATATCCCCCTAAAATAGCTAAAACTAAAAACAAACTAAAAACTATCTTGATGCATTCTCAATCATCCAGGAAAGTAAATCTCCAAAAGTTGAATCTGTTCATCTGGACGTAGCGTTTTGTGGGAGAAACATTTCGTCACTCATCCAAGTGACTTCTTCAGTCTCAGCTGACTGCAGGTTTCCCCAAACCTTATAAACAGTACATTTGCATAATGACTGAAACCAGCCCACTGAAGGAACAATGGGCTGTGAGGTCAGTTCCTTAATCATAATTATGCAAATTCCCATGACCATTGATCAACAATCACTGACCAAAACCCACTGATCAAAGAACACTGATCAATGGCCATGAGTACCATTCACAGAGAGTTGGGGAATGGCTGCAATCACAGCATTGTAAGATGGCGAAAGATGTACCCTTAGGCCCCCTTCTCGATTCAGAGATGGTCTTTCCCTTTTCACGTAAATGGCCTCCTTGACTCCACGCTCAAACCAGCGTTCTTCCCTGTCCAGGATGTGTACATCCTCATCCTTGAAAGAGTGTCCTCTGGCCTGTAGGTGTAAATAAACTGCAGAGTCCTGGCCTGATGAGGTTGCTCTTCTGTGTTGTGCCATCCGCTTTGCTAGAGGTTGTTTGGTTTCCCCGATGTATAAATCCTGGCAATCCTCCTGGCACTTAACAGCGTACACTATGTTACTCTGTTTGTGTCGGGGGACCCGATCCTTGGGGTGGACCAGTTTTTGGCGCAGCGTATTTTGGGGTTTAAAAGCCACAGAGACCCGGTGTTTAGAAAAAATGCGTCTCAACTTTTCCGATACTCCTGACACATACGGGATCACTACAGGTTTTCGCCTGGGCAGCAGTTGTCCTTCTCTCCTGGATCGGCTGGAGCTTTCTTTAGGTGCCTTCCCAGCTTTGACAAAAGTCCAGCTGGGATAACCACATTTACTCAGGGCCTTCTTGATGTGCTGTTCTTCTGCCTCCCTGGCTGCTGTGTCAGTGGGGATGGTGTTCGCTCTGTGTTGTAGCGTCCTGATGACACCCAGTTTGTGCTCCAGTGGATGAATAATCATAATTCATAATCATAATTATGATTAAGGAACTGACCTCACAGCCCATTGTTCCTTCAGTGGGCTGGTTTCAGTCATTATGCAAATGTACTGTTTATAAGGTTTGGGGAAACCTGCAGTCAGCTGAGACTGAAGAAGTCACTTGGATGAGTGATGAAACGTTTCTCCCACAAATGCTACGTCCAGATGAACAGATTCAACTTTTGGAAACTAAAAACTACTTCCAAAAACATTCAGCTTTCATATTAATGAGTTTTTTGGGTTCATTGAGAACATGGTTGTTGTTCAATAATAAAATTATTCCTCAAAAATACAACTTGCCTAATAATTCTGCACTCCCTGTATGGTATCACTCTTGGCTGGAAGCAGTGCTTAAACAATGGAAAAAACACAAACTTTGTCCAAAAACCTCTCATGTTTAGCTGTTTTCCACTTTTTCTTTGGTCATTTTAGCCTTTTTGGCCAGGGTGAAGGGAGTATCTGCCATCAAACAAGAAGACAGCCGCATGTAACTATGACGGTGTTTGCTAGTTCACCTTACATGCATTAATTTAACAACGTGGTTAGCCTACTCAACGTAAATTACACACGAACAACATTAAGCTACTCACGCAGTGAAGAACGGCTTCTGCTGCCATCATCATCCGTCATCATTTTTGCTAGACTGGCATGGCTAGGAGCCAGGACTCTTCGGGTTCTTGGGGGATGTTGCTAACTCCGGGTCCGATAACAGGCACCACACCCGCAGTAAGTACTCGGTGTGAGGTCTTGCAGCAAGCTATCAAATACGGTGCATTTCTCAGCTTTTAAAAAAACGCTATGGGTTGCCAGGTGTTTCATCAGATTCGAGGTGTTACCTCCTTTGCACAGTATCACCTTAAAGCACTTGTTGCAGGCTGCTGAGTTTGCATCTTTTGCTGTGAAGTACAGCCAGACTTTTGACCGCTTTGGGTTGGGCATTTTTAATCTGTAGCTCTCCTCTAAAAGAATGTACGTACCTGGGCCTGCCTACTATCCTTGGAAAGGTAAAATGATTGGCTAGAATCCAAAGTGTATGACATCTCAGGAAAAAAAAGCACCGAAATAAAGCACCGAAATGCGCGCTGCATTTTGGTCTGGTTACTACCGTTTATGTCAGAACGTGGCACCGGATACCGGTACCCATCCCTAGTCACAACACGCTCCACCACAACACTCCCAGCATGCAATGCAGAAAGAAAGAAAGAAAGAAAGAAATAGAACAGACGAGAAGGGGGGACAGTGAAAGAAGACACTGAGAAAATCTGATGATCACCTGTTAAAAGATGAAAAGAGAAAACAAACAACAAGAGAACAACATGATACAGAGACAACAACCTAGATACGTGTAAGTAACAGTAAATACTAAATATTGAATGTTATTGAGCAGCATGCAGGACCGTCAATGCACAATATGCTTTAAGGTGGCAGCCAAGGACGATATAGTTTGTGTGAGCACCTGTGTGCGTGAGCGCACTTGAGTTCAAAAGGTTTCTCCATGTAACGATCTGCTTGAGGGTGTGGGGACAATGTTCCCTCTAATTTTTCATGTGTCTGAGCGAACACACAAACTCCCTGTGCAATCCCTTGGACCACTGTGAGCGACATCAGATGTGTGCACTGTAGTCACGCCAGCATCGAATCCATCCAAGTTATATGGTTTATTAAAATCAAATCAAATTACAGCAGTTACATTTATGTTAGACTACCTTTAATTAACTACTTTAGCCCATTTACAATGAAAATGTAAAAAAAAATCTAGTCATTGACAGTATGTTAAGACTATTGGAAGTAAAAATAACTTAAACTCCAATTTCGAAAACACAACTTTCTTTCTTTCTTTTTTTTTTATAAAGCTCTGACTTGTATTATGAGTATGAGTCTGTGGTCTGGGAGAGAGTCCTATAACTCTCTGTCTGCAAAATATAGTATATAATGACCAATGCTGGGCAATTAATTATATAGTTACTTCTTCAAAAAAGTAACTCAGTTTAGCAAACAACAAAGTTTTTTGCAGCTATTTTTTTTAATGCAGCCAGTGCATTTTTAAATAAACATTTCAAACTATTTACAGAACAATCAGGTGTTCTGTATCAAATCTGATGCCACACAAATTATTTGTGCCACTCCAAAAAATTATTTCTGTCCACTATGAGATAAAGGAGAACAACAGCCTGATACCTGGAGGCCTGACAACAGGAGATGTATCACTCCTGTAACACCTATAACATTCAGCAGTCGCCTCATTGTTCTGACACACACAACAAAACTATTGACTACACTACACACTAACTACACAAGATTTGCACTAAACGTCTCAAATCTCTCACATCTCAAAACACTGCCGTCACTCCTAAAACTTCCCCCTGTTTCTTAACAACTAGATGCCACGTTGCCATATCAGTTTTTGATTGGTCGACATGGTACTTTTTTTGGACGAATAGGAAAGGGGTAGCGGGGGGCGGGGGATTTTTGCTCTCAGCCGGAGAGTGCTTTCAAGCCTTTTTTCTTATAAAACGCCGTTTTTACCGTTTTTTCCCGCAGTAAATATAAACAACGATAGTATTCAGGAAGAAAACCAAACATTGCATATATTTTTATCATAACTCTGGTTTTACGTGGCCTATCAACACAATTTAAAAACTGGTATAAAGTCCACACTTTTCCCGTCAATTGTTCCATCTGTCCTGCTCACATCTCCAATGGTTGTACACGTTGTCATTAACGTGGCTTCACTTCACATCAGCCACACCGCTTTGCTAGCTAAAACTCCGGTGTCGGCACATAAGGACGCTGTCATAGCCTGTCAACGACGTTGATTGGCTGCGTATATACGAATATGAATCGCATTATTGGCTGGACTATGGGATAAGGTGGCATCGTTCTAATCCCATATGGGAGCAGCCAGTCACTTACTGACTAACACTGCAAAACAGAATTGTTAAAGTATTAATTTTAATTTCAATTCAGGTTAGATTTTTTTTGTGCGCAACGCAGATTTTCTGTGCGCAGAGACCGTGCCAGCAGTGTGCAATTGCGCACGTGCGCAGCTTAGAGGGAACATTGTGTGGGGAGCCATAGCCCTCCCCCCAAGCACATGAAGTGGGCGCGGAGGAGACCCAGGCGTGGACAACCAGAGGCACCCCACAGTGCGAAATCCCAAGGAAGACCACCGGAGAGGCAACTGCGCCACCCTCCCGGAAAGAGCAGAGGAGAGTCCCAGACGTGGGGTCACCCAGCAACCTCGAGGGCACCCCAAATGCCCTGAAGGGGCCCAACTTGGCCAGGGGCGCCAGGCCCCACCAAGCAGCCGCCGGGAGTGAGCAGGGCACACACCCGAGCACCCAGCCCTGAACACCGAGAACCACCAACACATCGACGGCTGAGGGCATAAGCCGCCGGCAGGGAGTGTGGTGGGTGGAGCTAAGCCTCCACACCTGGGGGGGGGCCTAAGATGTTCCCAGAGAGGCAGAGGTGGGGACTCAACCTGACACATAGACATAGACAAACTGGCACACACAGATACAAGCATACGTTCCCACCCTCATTCACTCAAATACAAATACTCAGCACTCGCCTAACGTGGAGACAAACAGAAGTGAACACTACATACCCGTTCACACTCCCCAGACATACTCTATACTCCCAGGCCCATCCCGAGAACCTTCTATGTCTAAATGCATTTAAAATTGAGAGGTGGAAACCAGCCCCAGACGCTAGGTTGGATAGACACACCGTCCTCTGGACGCCGCATAACATGCTTGCCCCCAAGGACCTACATGTATGTGTTTTGAGAGTGTGAGTAATGTGGATGTCTAAGTTGAGAAATACAATTGAGGCACAGATGGCCAAAAGAGGACAGAGGGGGAATGCCTCCCCTGCACCTCAATGACACACCTGTACCCCAAGGCCCTGTATGTGTGGGTGGGTGATTCAAGATGGCGCCAGTGTGTACGGCAGGCCGTCCTCGTCTCTGTTGTCGATCTCTCAAGGATATCAATTTCCTTGATATTTGTTTATTATTTGTTATCTTTCTGGCACTATGCCCCCGAGATGGTTATGCATTAATCACCTATGACCGGGACACTCTGTTAAATCTTCGTTTCCCTCCCTATGCTGGGTTGGATCAAGGTTGGAATTTGGGAGACGCTACCTTTCCACGTATCATCTCTTCCACTGGTTCATACGGTCCCCCTCTCTGCTCCCCGCCTAAGAAGCGCTATAGGAAGCGGGGCAAACGGAGTGGGTTTCGTGTTCGCTTAAAGGCTTACCTTAAAGTATCAGCTGCTACTAATTCCCTCACCACCGCAGGGATTATACGACTTCCATCCGCTCGGGATCCAACACCCTTCAGGCTGCTCAACCATCGCTGGATCTGTCCGGTCGGTAAACAAGCCTGTCCGGTCTCTCCGGTAATCTCTTTGCCTGTTCGTGTTTGGATTGGGTCCACTAGTGATGGTGTATGGCACAGGCATCTAAGCCAGCTAAGACGTACTTCCAGCAGAGATAAGATGCCGATCTCTCGGATGGCTTTATTAAACGTAAGATCGCTGGTGAATAAAACCTTCATCTTAAATGACCTCTTCCTCACCTCTCGACTTGATGCTCTGTTATTGACTGAAACTTGGATTCGTCCTGGTGAGTCCTCTTCCTTTGCAGAGCTACTACCACCGGACTGTGTATTCTTCAGTTCACCGAGGCCCTTGGGAAGAGGTGGAGGCGTGGCCTCCGTTTTTAAAAACAAACTTAAAGTTCGGCAGCTGCCCTCTCCTACCTACTCTAGTTTCGAGGTCCAACTATTGGAGCTTGCCGGACCTCCGGCGACTTTATGTGCTGTGATTTATCGACCACCTAAATACAATAGGTCTTTTATTTGTGAATTTGCTGACTTCTTAGGTTCTTTTTTATTGAGTTATGATCAAGCTCTTATCACTGGTGATTTTAACATACATATTTGTTGTGCGGATGACCCCCTAGCCAAGGATTTTCTTGCCCTAATTGACTCTTTTAATCTTACACAGTGGGTCAGGGAACCAACTCATCTTAAAGGCCATACTTTGGATTTGGTCCTCTCATATGCACTGGATATTTCTACTATGGACATTGATAATGCTGGTATTTCTGACCATTTTTTGGTCATGTTTGATGTTGAGCTACGTGCAATTGACTTAAATTCTAAAGGCTGTCATCGCCCTGTACGTATCATTAATTCTGAGACTGTGGCTAACTTCATTACGACCTTCTTAAACTTTGCCCTTTCTGATCCAGACTTCACTGACTTAAACTGTTACACACCTCCATTGGTTGATGATTTTGTCAATGCTATGCTATCCACCAGTTGTGCCATCTTAGATATTGTGGCCCCTAAAAAGATGAAGCGTCCCAGAACTTCTCATCAACCATGGCTAAATGACACTATACGAGCTTTACGTCGTGTCTGCCGTCAATCCGAAAGGAGGTGGAAAAAAGATAGGCTTCAAATATCCTATGACATTCTTTGTAGGAGCCGCTTTCTCTACCAGAACTCCGTAAAGGCAGCTAAAGCAGCTTTCCTATCAGACATTATTGAGACTAATAGCCACAACCCCTGAATGTTATTCAAAATTTTTAATTCAGTGATAAATCCCTGTCCGGACTCTTTGAGTTCGGCCTCTCAGGCTCTCTGTGAACAATTTCTTAATCATTTTAGTGGGAAAGTTTTATTACTGAAGGCTTCACACTCTCACTCTCTTGTGCTGAATCCCGTTCCGGTTTTAGGATGCATGTCCACCTTTTCTCACTTTGAGCTGCTATCACTCCCCACTCTTAAGGGAATAATTGAAAAACTGAGAAACTCGAATTCTGTGCATGATATCCTTCCATCCCGAATTATCAAGGAAGGTTTTGAGGAAATTGGGCCTTGCATTTTATTCTTAATGAATTTATCATTGTTTGTGGGCTGTGTCCCGACTGCTTTTAAACATGCGGTAGTGCACCCCGTTCTTAAAAAAAGTAATTTTGATCAGAAAGACCCTGCCAATTATAGGCCAATCTCGAAGCTTCCGTTTTTATCAAAAATTTTAGAGAAAGCCGTCTTTCTCCAAATACAGGCTTATTTAGTTGCAAATAATATCACAGACAAATACCAGTCTGGTTTTAAGCCTCACCATAGCACTGAAACGGCCCTGCTAAGAGTCTATAATGATCTTCTTATATTCGCTGACTCTGGTCGCCCTGCCGTTTTAGTTTTACTGGATCTGTCTTCAGCCTTTGACATGGTTGATCATAATATACTCTTGATGAGGCTAGAGCATGTTGTAGGCATCAAGGGTTCTGCCCTTAATTGGTTCAATTCTTACCTCACTGACAGATCCTACTCTGTTGTGATAGGAGGATACTCTTCCTCTGTTGCCCCTCTCTGCTGTGGTGTGCCCCAGGGGTCTGTCTTGGGCCCTTTATTATTCTCTTTGTATATGCTACCCTTGGGCTCCATATTTGAAAAATACAATATTTCCTATCACTTTTACGCTGATGACATTCAAATCTACTGTCAACTGACTGATGATTTGTCAGCATCACTGAACTCTCTGTATGATTGCCTGAGTGAGGTTAAAGATTGGCTGTCAGAAAATTCTCTTGTTTTAAATGAGAAAAAACTGAAGTTATGGTGTTCGACAGCCATATTCCTCGAGACCAGCTTGTTGCCCTGCTGGGGCCCCTAGCTAACTCTCTCTCTGACTCTATGCTTAACCTGGGTGTTTATTTGGATAGCTCCTTTAAGCTCGATAAGCAAGTATCATCTGTAGTTAAATCTGGTTTTTTTCAACTGCGCCAGATTTCTAAAGCTAAGCATTATATACCACATAGGGACCTGGAAAAACTTATCCACGCTTTTGTGACCTCCAGGTTAGATTATTGTAATTCTCTCTACTGTGGTCTCCCAGCCTTCTCTCTTCGAAG
This sequence comes from Oreochromis niloticus, assembly GCF_001858045.2. Lineage (NCBI taxonomy): Eukaryota > Metazoa > Chordata > Actinopteri > Cichliformes > Cichlidae > Oreochromis > Oreochromis niloticus. The sequence goes on along the minus strand of NW_020327466.1, from coordinate 100,286 downwards.
GCTGCAACTCGTTCAGAATGCTGCGGCTCGCCTTCTTACTGGAACTAGGAAGTTTGACCCCATTACCCCAGCTCTTGTCGATCTACACTGGTTACCAATCAAATATCGTATTGAGTTTAAAATCTTGTTACTCACGTTTAAAATCCTGAATAACACTGCACCCAGCTACCTCACTGATCTCCTTAATTTGCACACCCCTTGTCGTGCATTAAGATCATCAGATCAATTACTTCTGGCCCAACCTAAGCTTAGACTGAAGACCAGAGGCGATCGTGCCTTTGCTTCAGCTGCACCCAAACTTTGGAATAGCCTCCCTGCTACTATTCGAGCCTTGGATTCTGTCCAATCCTTTAAATCAAGATTAAAAGCATATCTGTTTGACTTGGCTTTCCTGACCAGTTAACACCCTTTTAATCTTTTAAATTTTAATCTGTTAAATCTTTTATTAGATTTTATTAAATTTATTATTATTTTTTATTAATTTTACTGCTGTTTTTGTCTCATCAGATTTTGTATTTACCTAAATCTCCTGGTCTGTTAGTGCCTCTATCCTGTCTGTGCTAGTGCCTGATTTGTACCCTGTTATTGATTTATGTTGACTCTACATGTTACTGTGAAGCACTTTGGTGTGCCTTCGGGTTTTTAAATGTGCTATATAAATAAAATTGTATTGTATTGTATTGTGAGATGGAGCGGGAAGAGGGAGGCAGTCGGGGATGGGGAGGGAAGGAATGGGGAGAAGCCCCTCCCTGGAGCCAGCTCCCCCGCTGACCCCAGTAGGCACCCCCGCTCCTGAACCTGGTGTCTGCAGCCTTCTCTCATGTACAGGCTAAAGAGAGTCCAGTTGAAATAATCATTTGCACCTGCTTTGAGACATTTGATGTTGACCATCACACACACTAAAAAGAGGAAGTGCGTTTAACACCTGGCCTCGTTTGTCCAGCTGTGAGTCCGTTACCTTGAACTATGGAGCGGCAGATTTGTGCTGTTTGTGCTGAAACTAAGCTGCACACAGCTGATATTAGCCAGGAAAACATTACAGACTGCTTCACTTACCTTTACATGGAGCTTCACATGGAGACGATCAGATCAGCATCAGTCAGGAGAAGCAGGAAGTTCAGGAAAGCAGAACTTTGAAGAGAAAGGAAACACCCAGAGAGGTGTCAACAGACCAACATCACAGCAGTGGTGTGTGGTAACTTCTAACGAACGGTAAACTGTGATGACACCCAACCCACCCTTACAAAGCCAAAGCCATCTTCCTCCACTATTGAGCAATTTAACAAGAAACTGGATGTGATTAAAACACTCTTTGTGCTGCCTGTCTGCTCTCTGCATGGACGTCTTTATCTTTCCGACCAAAGAATTGTAGAATATTCTTACCTCTATGGAGACATAAATATCTGCTGTATTTCCAAAAATATTTACTCATAGCTGAAAATTAGTGGTGGTGGAGGAAGTTTTCAAACAATTCCAAAAGAAACAATAAAACACGTCAGCACACATAAAACTGTAATATTGGAAACTTGTTCATAAATATCAAATGTAAAAGTGGTTTTTCTAGAGAAAATGTTCCCCATCAGTGTTAAAGTAATTAAAATTGAGCTCATTTTATATGCATATTATACTCTAACAGTAGACATCAACCTTCACAAATCATAGGGTTAAATGGATCAACACCACCCAAGAAAGAGCCAAAACTAACTTTCCAAAATCCCCAGACATTTATTGGTGCCGGCAGTGATCAGTGACAAATTAACAAACAAAAAATCCCTAAAGGTCCCTAAACTTCCCTATAAAAAAACCCTCAAATAACAATTTGCTTGAAAAACAACAGAAAACTGAGTCAACAGAAGGAAACACAGAATGGATTTGCCTCCAGAAAAGAAACAGCAGCACACTGAGGATCTTGTTAGAGGAAGAGATTGGTGAAAAAAAGGAGATTTCATGTGATTTCCATGCCTTGCTGCTCTGGACGGAAGCTGCTGCGCTCGCTGATACTGAGAAGGTTTCTGTTTCTCTGTGTTTGAAGAGCTCTGACTTCTGTAAATATGAATACTGTTTGTATTAAGAGGCAGATGGAGTTTGTGTGTCACTCATGTTCTGACTGTTTTTGTTAAACAGACACCATGACAGAGATCATAAAGGTCTCCTGATGTTAGAAATGAGAGCAAAGGCAAAAGGTTTGCGGACTATGTTCATGAATCCAGTCATGCTCTCTTGTTTTGATCCCTCTGGATTCAAATGATGAACAGATCAGTCCTGTGTTTACTGCCATGGAGCTGACATGTGTGACATTGACACAACTCTGAGTCCTCTTGTTCTCCACTCGCCGCTTTGAAGCAGCCAGTTTGGAGCCACAGGCTGGATGCACTTTCTTTTTTCAGCCAAACAACAGAGACGACCAATTGATACAGAAGCTTTGAAGCTGACGTCGCTCGTCCTGAAGCGCGGCCATTTAAAACGGCACCGTCATGCGCTTGTTTGAAGCTTTGAGCATCGTCGCTGCTTCAAGGTGACACATTTCATTGGTTTGACACATTTAACTCATTGCTGCTTACCTATCCTTAGGTAGGCCTCGCAGTCATTCATTTGTTTTGATGACTGAAAAATTCGTTAGAGATGTGTTTAAGTGTTAAAAAATGCATATTAATGGTTAAAATACAGAGAGAAACGATTTAAAATGTGGTCAAATATTTAATGTTACAAGTTGCCTCATTTGCGCTTTAAGTGGAAGAGTTTGGAATCCACACAAAAGTGTGTAATGTATGTAATGTGTGTTGTTTAGACTCACAGCCTTCTTTTTGACGTTTTCAAATGTCCTTCATTATTTTCTTTAATTTAATTGGCATGTAATACATTTCTAGTGCCTACAGCTAATCCGGTGAAAGTTTTAGGTAGAGGGGCGGGATTTCTTGGGGAGCTGTGGGGTCCGCGGTGTGTGTAAGAGGGAGGAGAGACTAGCTATCGAGTGGACGTTTGAGTCCGTAGGCGAGCAACACGCTGTTACATGGTTGACGACCAGTTTCCTGACGTGTGGAGCTGTGGAGCTGAGGTAATTTTGAAAGGCTTTGTTTCTGCTTAGCTCACACTCTGCTCTGTATAGATGCATTCACCTAATGCTAGCTATTGCTGAGACGGCATGAAACAGCAAATGAGTTGGTATTCAGCTGGTTTATTTAATTCAGGAGGAGGAGACAGACAGACGTCTTACCGGTTTGATAGAGGCAAAGCTAGTGTGGGCCTTCTGTGGTGTGAGCTGTGGATTTTTTGTGACCCGGTGGCGGCCTTGACCCCTTCCTTCCTCCCACCTGTCCCTTTGAACTATCGGGAACCATGAGTACGGATATTTGTACGTGCCTCCAAACAATCAGTAAATAAATTCATCAATGAGACTGAGGCTGTTTGTCAGTATGTGTACTTGTGTGTGCTTGTAATACGTCATCAGTCGCAATACTGTTCCAATTCCAAGTACGCATCTAGCCAAGTACGATCAAAATGCCCGGATGTGTTCTGGCTCCTCCCCTTCTATCGAGCATGCATCAGTTTTGACTTGTGTGGCCTTGGTGTAGCCAAATGTCCCAGAATGCATTTCAGAACAGGTCTGTGAAAATGACTGAGGAGAAGACTCGCAACTGTAAGTTAAATACTACTATTGTTGTAATATGCAGTGCATTTTCAATACATTTTTATGTAAGAATAAAGGTATTTAAACTTCAAAAGTTCGTCAGGTTAGCAGTACAGACTCTACTTAAACATTTCCTCTGATGTTTTCAGAGATGCGTTGCCCACCAAATAGCGAACACGAGGTTCAGTGTGCCCTAAGAAAATGGTCTTATCTCTGCATTTCATTTAGATATTTGCTGCTATCTCTAAAGGCTCTAATATAAATCGCTGTGGTATTTTTAATAGCCAGTCGTTTACACACATGTTATACCATGCCATACACCATCATCACCTTCGGCTCGACCGTCTGTAGCTGCAGCGCTGCGGGAGGAGTGCGCACCATCGGTAGTGGAGTTCAGCGAGCGGGTGGAGCACGCACCGTCAGCGGAGGAGCTCGGCAAGCGGGAGGAGCACGCACCGTCAGCAGAGGAGCTCGGCGAGCGGGAGGAGCGCGCACTGTCAGCAGAGGAGCTCGGTAAGCGGGAGGAGCCCGCACCTCCAGCAGTGGAGTACAGTGAGCCGGAGGAGCCTGTGTTGCCCGCAGACGACCTCAGCAAGCCAGAGGGAGGGGTTCATATGATAAGCATGTTGTTTGATCAGAGGATGGTCACCTTCATCTATGTCGTGTGTTTCATTTCCTCAGGAAATTATGTGGGTTATAGTTACTCCAGTGTAATTAACAGTAACAGAAACAGGCTAGACTATTTAATAATACAATATGTCACAGATTTAAGATATTTAAGAACTAGCACAATTTATACAATCAGTCAATAATAAATATCAAGGAATGATTGAGGAGAGTGTGAATAAATGTCAACAATATTCAATTCAATTCAATTTTATTTATATAGCACCAAACAGTGTTGGTCAAGTTACTTGAAAAAAGTAATCAGTAACTAGTTACTGATTACTCCCCCCCAAAAGTAATCCTGTTACTTTACTGATTACTTATTTTCAAAAGTAATTAATTACTTAGTTAGTTACTTTTTAAAAACACAATTTACAACCTGAATAAGTGATAAAGCAATAGATCTTTCAGCCCAATTCTACTTTTTCTGCATAATCCATCATACAAAATGTAATCAAATGGAAAAGTCTCTTTTTAAAACTTGTTTTATTAGTTTTAATCTTTTAACTTTATGCATCAAACAAAAATTAAATTATATGCAACATTCTCTGACTGGAAGAAATTTGTTTAACATTTAAACCTATTTTCTGCACATTCCAGCACATAAAATAAAATATTTTTTTCGTGCTTACACTCAGTCTTTCAAATAAATGCAAGTGAAACACAGCAGAAAATAAATAAAATCAAAGACTCAGCGGTCCTGTTGCTCTATTTTCACCTGTCTAGCAGGCGGATGTTTGCCCTGGTGCACGTGTGCCGCAGCGGTTAGTGGAAGAATCCGCGAGTTTGTCTGTGAATTTCCCATTCCGTGGTAGCATAGTCGGTGCTTGCTCGGAAGTTAAGGGGTTTTTTCGCTGTAAAAAGAAGTTTTCTTCCCACGCAGTGAACAGCGGACGCTAATGTTTTTGTTACTTTTTACGGAATCAAACTCAAAGTAAAGTCAGTACTTCCACGCTTTAAACACTACACGCTCATACTCTCTCCCGCACTCGCTATTTTATCCATTGTTGATCTGCACACAGCTATTGCCACAAACGTCGCACTCGCTTACGTCATTGTCATGAGACACTCTCGCAAAAAATCAGTAACGCAGTAACGCAGCGTTCTTACGGGAAAGTAACAGTAATCTAATTACCGTTTTTGCAATAGTAATCCCTTACTTTACTCGTTACTTGAAAAAAGTCATTGGATTACAGTAACGCATTACTTGTATCGTGTTACTGCCCATCTCTGGCACCAAATCACAAACACAGTCGCCTCAAGCCACTTTATATTTTAAGGTAGACCCTACAATAATACATTCAGAGAAAAACCCAACAATCATATGACCCCCTATGAGCAAGCACTTTGGCGACAGGGGGAAGGAAAAACTCCCTTTTAACAGGAAGAGACTTCCGACAGAACCAGGCTCAGGGAGGGGCGGCCATCTGCTGTGACCGGTTGGGGTGAGAGAAGGAAGACAAGATGAAAGACATGGTGGAAGAGAGCCAGAGATTAATAACAAGTGTGATTCAATGCAGAGAGGTCTGTTAATACATGTTGAGTGAGAAAGGTGACAGAAAAGGAAATACTCATGGGAAATCCCCCAGCAGTCTACACCTATTGCAGCATAACTAAGGGAGGATTCAGGGACACCTGGTCCAGCCCTAACGATATGCTTTAGCAAAAAGGAAAGTTTTGGGCCTAAATTTACAAGTAAAGATAACGTCTGTCTCCCGAATCCAAACTGGAAGCTGGTTCCACAGAAGAGGGGCCTGAAAACTGAAGGCTCTCCCTCCCATTCTACTTTTAAATACTCTAGGAACAACAAGTAAGCCTGCATTGCGAGAGCGAAGTGCTCTAATGGGGTGATATGGTACTACAAGGTCATTAAGATAAGATGGGGCCTGATTATTTAAGACCTTGTATGTGAGGAGCAGGTTTTTGAATTCAATTCTGGATTCAACAGGGAGATCAGTTTGAGAACAGAAAAAAAAACACCTCTGCACATAGCACATGAAAAAACTTTTAATACACCAAAGAAACACATGACAAGCAACAGGGATGGGTAAAGGGTGAGAGACAGCCAGTGTAGACAGTGCATCCGTGCCTGCAGCATATGCGCTGGTCTCCTTGATCCACCAGCAACATCAGAAGGGAATAAGCGTCGAAGGTGTTTGGAGGGGGAGGGGGGATGAGTGTACATCTGCATGTGTATATATGTCTGTGTGTGTGTGTGTGTGTGTGTGTGTGTGTGTGTGTATGCTTCCAGAGTTCAGCTGAGACAGTGTCCTTCGCCCTGCCAGGCTAAATAAACAGTCTTCCAGCCAACCCAGGTGGCCTTGCATAGAATGGGAAGAACAGTCTAAGCACAGTCCGTTATCAGGGTGTTGTTGTTCAGCTCCAGCCTTGAGACCGCAGCTGGCGCCGAAGGGATAGCTGCATGAAGTGATGGTGGTTTTTACTTTAGTGCGAACAACTCATGAGAATTTCAAAGCTGTTCTAACAGACCGACACTGGTCTCTCAATCTCCCGTTGGAGAGCCGTGAGCTTCTCCATGATGTTATCAACCTTATGTCCGTGATGCTGCCATGAGTGTTCACGGCAGCCGTAAGCTTCTCCAAGATCCTATCTGCTGCACTCAATGAGCCCATTTTGAGAACTCACGCCTCGTCCCATCGTTTCAATCCCAGCGGGCAGCCTTGCGAGGGTTTGAACAGCCGATTCCGCTTTCTTAATTCTTGGATAAGCCAGGGCCAAGCCAGCTCTGATCAGCCTGTTATCATGGTTCCGAAAAGGTAGAGATCTTCAATGTCCTCGATCGACAGTCCCACCAGGCACACGACCCTCCAGTTATGCCACCCATCCATCGTGTATCCGGCAGGGAAAGTACCTCCAGGACACTCAGGCTCACCCGAGCCCAGGCTTCTCGTTGAGAAGAGGGTGCCAATTGCATTCAGAGACCATTTGAGCAAATCCATAATTCCTCATTTAGGTTTTAGAGAACAGACTGTGAGAGAGTGTTCCAGGGAAATAGTAAAAAGAATAGACGAGACTAGACAAGGACACAAGAAGCTAAGCAGGGAAGATAAGGGAAGGGAGAGGAGAAAAGTGCGCCGAGAGCCAGAAGAAGAAACCTTAATTTGTCCAGATTTCTAGAAATGAGTGCTGCTCCATCCAAAGTGGGATGGATGTCGTCTCTCCTAACAAGACCAGGTTTCCTCAAGAAAGTTTCCCAATTATCTATGAAGCCCACATTGTTTTTTGGACACCACTCAGACAGCCAGCAATTTAAGGAGAACATGCGACTAAACATGTCACTCCTGGTCGGATTGGGGAGGGGACCAGAGAAAACTAGAGTCCGACATTGTTTTGGAAAAGTTACACACTGATTCAATATTGATTTTAGTGACCTCCAATTGGTGTAACCGGGTGTCATTACTGCTGATGTGAATTATAATTTTACTGACTTTAGGTTTACCCTTAGCCAGCAATTTTAAATTTCCCTCAGTGTCACTTGCTCTGGCCCTTGAAGACAATTGACTATGGTTGCCGATGTCTCTAGCTTCACATGTCCGAGAACAGAATCGCCAATGACCAGAGTTTCCTGTGTTGCCGAGTGTTGAAAAACGGTTAGACACATGAACAGGTTGATGGTGTACCTGAGGCTTCTGTTTAAGACTATGTTTCCTCCTCTCCGTCACCCAGCCGCCCTCTTTCCCCAGCTGCTTGGGGTCTGCCAGGGAACAGCTAGCGGGGCCTATGCTATCTTCGGCTGCACCAGCTACAGAGGCCTGGCTTGCTACGGGTGAATCAAGGGTGTGAAGCCGAGTCTCCAGTTCAGTAATCCTGGCCTCCAGAGCTGCAAACATGCTGCATTTGTTACAAGTATCACTACTGCTAAAGGAGGCCGAGGAGTAACTAAACATCTGACAAAATGAGCAGGAAAGTGCAGGAGGGACAGGTGAAGAGGCCATGCTGCTAGCGAGTTGGCTACGAGCTAAGCTAAGCTAGCGAAACAGCAAAGACATAGTGGGTGAGTACTTTGGCTATAAATTAGGTAGTGAGTACACAGAGTGTGCTTCAGATGAAGCATGTGAAGATTATACAATCATAAAAGAAATCTAAAAGTTTTTAATTAAATTGCTAAGCAGATAAGCTACTCAAAAACACCACTGTGTGTTTGAGCAGGAATAGGAAGTGATACTCTACCGCAGAGAGCGCGAACACCAAGTGACACCACCAGAGCAGTACCTCGCCTTACCAGGCTGGCGAGGAACTGCTCTGGAACCAGATCTTGTAGTTAAAGGTCTTGAATGCTATGATGTGAGACAGATACGTGCTTGGGAGTCAGACTCAGGAGTGGTGGCAGAGCAAGGAAATACTCCTACACTCCCAGGCTATACCAGGGAGGAATTATTAGCATTTCAGGGCAGTGATCCCACCATCACAGGGTTCAGAACCTTTTGGGATCGTGGAAAGAAACCTAGCTAAAAGGAAAGGGCAGCCTTATCCAACCTGGTGAGACGACTTTTACAACAGTGGAACCTTATTCGGGAAAGGGAAGGTTTGTTGTACAGGGTTGTTCCAGGATCCCTCCATGGGCCAGTATGGCAGTTGCTTTTAGCTGTTCACCTCAAAGGTCAGGTCCTAGAGAGTGTCCACAACAAGATGGGACACCAAGGGATTGAGCGCACAGTGAACCTGCTGAGGGAGAGGTGTTTTTGGGTAGGTTTCTATGAGGATATGGAGAACTCGGTTAAGAACTATGAAAGGTGTGTCTTGTCTAACATGCCGCAGCCAAAGATTAATGCCCCCATGCAGGCATTTCTGGCATCCAGGCCATTGGAGGTAGTAGCTGTGGACTTTACAGTCCTTGAACCAGCATCAGATGATCGGGAAAATGTGCTGATTGTGACTGACATGTTCACAAAGTTCACGCAAGCGTTTCTGACTAAATCAGAATCAGAATACTTTATTTATCCCTAGGGGAAATTATTTTTTTGTTACAGTGCTCCATAGTAAACAGACATTAACAAGACAGACAATACACTAACTAAGAATAGTACAATAGATCTTTCTAAAGATCAGAAAGCCGACACTACAGCTAAGGTTTTGCTCAGAGAATGGTTTATGAAGTATGGAGTGCCAGAAAGACTCCTTTTAGATCAAGGACAAAATTTTGAGAGCGAGATCATAGCAGAACTTTGCAAGCTGTATGGTGTTAAAAAGACCAGGACCACTCCATACAGACCACAAGGAAATGCTCAATGTGAAAGATATAACAGGACTCTTCATGATTTACTGAGAACGCTTCCACCTGAAAAGAAAAGAAAGTGGCCAGAATATCTACCTGAGCTTGTGTATGCGTATAATGCTACTCCTCATTCAACAACAAGATACTCACTCTACTATTTTCTTTTTGGTTTTGAGCCTCGCCTTCCGGTTCATGCACTGTTAGGCCGTGGGTGTGTATCAGACAACAGTCAGAATTGGCTCTCTGTTCACCAAGAGAGACTTAAGCAGGCCCACACGTGAGCCAGAAAGTATTCTGAGCAAAAAGCGGCAGAACGGATTTCATTTCAAAACAAGCAAGTCCATTGTCCCCCAGTTAACATTGGGCAGTTTGTTTTTCTTCGCCATCGGCCCTTGGGGAGGCATAAAATCCAGGATGCTTGGTGGCCCACTATTTACAAAGTAGTGGATGTCCAAGGCATCACACACACTGTGGAACCTTTTGAAGGAGGGCCAACAAAAACTGTTCATAGGTCAGAGCTGCAACCCTGTGCAGCCCCGGTTCCCAAGCCCAGAACTCAAACCAAACTACAAACCAATGCTCACCCAGTGGTTGGAGAGTAACCAGTGGTATCTGAACCAGACTTTGTTATTGTTGAGGAAGTTGGTCATCTACTTCAGTTAGATGTGCCAGAAGTGTCCTTATGATCAGGGAGGGACATTTTTCCAGTGTCAGCACAGGCAGATGGTATCGGGTGGGAGGGACCTGAAACAAGTTTCACTGACATGACTAGGAGAGAGACTGACTTGGGGAATCGTTCCGAGGGTGGAGCCAGTGACTTCCCTGATGCCAACTGCATCAGGCCAGAGTTCAGGCACATGATTGAGGTGGATGGTAGTGTTACGGGTCCGAAATTGAGGACGAGAGTAAAACAATGATGGTCCAGAAGAGGTCGGTCAAACAATTGATTTTAATGAATACACGCAGCGTGGGGAGACGTACACTGGAAAACATCAGTTGTAAATCCCCACCCAAAAATACACTTCAGATTGCTTTTATACCATCAGGGTATTATAACGCCCCCTCTTGCGTTTACAACCACATTATTTGCATCTTAAGAACATTGTTTGCCTCCTCTACAGATAAGGATCTATTCTAAGAGATAAATGCAGACACAGAAGTTCCCCTTTCTGGCATCCTCTTCCAAATATGGTGATGAGGTCAGGCCTTTGAGGTCCCCATGGACTTGTCCTCCTTCTGTCACCTGTTGCTAGGCAAACTCAAATGCAACAAGAAGCTGAATACATTCAGGCCTTTGCTCAGCTACTATTTTACTGTAACAATATACTCAGCATATAAGCTTTTAAGATGACAGATTTAACTCAACAATTTAAAGTGGTTCTAACTGCACCTGTAATAAACATGTTAATCTTTGATTATGATAACCCCTGTAATACAAATTATAACATAATGCCAGCAACTTCAATAAATGCTTGGATGAAATGATAATTAATGCAATGATAAAGATGATGGTTATGTAAAATAATCCCTGTAATTCCACAGTAGCAAAGGGTCTAAAGCCTGTTCCCGCTGTTAGGAAAAGTGAGCGGAGCACAGCAGGCTCACATTCGAACCCGTTTCATTTCCCCAAATCTGCCTGCAATGCTGTAGTAATTAGCACTGACATGGCATCTCAGATTTAAACAAGTCTAGGGGCAGCTCTGTTTGGAAAAAAGCACTGCAGGTAGTTTTCCATTCAGTCGAGGTTTAATAGTCACCGAGTGCGTTGACTGATTGCAGGGGAGAATGTAGCCGAGTGGTAAATTAATAATAATATTTTCCACTTCAGTTACCCAAATATCCATTTAAGGTTCAAAAAGGGGTCTTAACATGTCGTTTCTTTGTTTCCATGTATGTTAAGACAACAATGTTATTGAGTAATTTAATGTCATTGCTTGTGCTATTTCTTTTGTTATCTGCATGTTGTATTCACTTGAAGCTGTTAATTTTATTGGTTTGTGTAGTTGCATATTGTGGTCACTGGGGGGGGGTGCAGTGCTCAAGGGTTTTCCCAAGAAACTTAACAAGAAATGCATCTTGAGACTTCCTGTTTACTTTTATGTGTGGATGTGGAACGGGATTGTTGTGAAGAAGTTAAATTGTTGGTGAGGAATAGTTAATTATGCACATAACTCGTTGAAACATATTGGTATAATTGGAGTGCAGTGGTAAAACATCAGTATTTTAACAAGATGTTGTATTTCTGAAATTGATGATGCAAAGGACCTGTATGTGCAGCGCGGAGCGGCCATTTTCTGCATGCAAGGGATAAGTTGAGAGATCGTCTGTGTGCTCCAGTATTCCAAGTGAGCTGAGATTGCTGTGGAAAATAAGTGTTTATAGAAAATGTATGTAACACTTCCACATTTTTTAAAGGAGCCTTGTGTGATTTAGCTCTTTATATTTTGTTCTGCACAGAGGCCACTGCCGTATTTTTGTGTTTTGTATTTTATTTCATTTCCTTTATTCCTCGTATTGTACTGGCGCATTTTTTTTTTTTATCGTTTATTCTATTACTTTGCCACGTTACTTCTCATGTTGTCAATGTTCAGTACAAGTCCATATGGCTGCTATTTGACAAAAGTAAAGGTCAAAGGACATTTTTGTTTATTCAGCCGTCATTGACAATAAAAACTGCACATTAAGAACCCCAGTAATTGTTTCCTGTGTGGCTAACCATTTTCCAGGCTACAATAAGAAAGCCCTCTGCAAAACCAGAACGTCTTACTATTCATCACTGATTGAAGAAAAAAGGAACAACCCTAGGATTCGCTGCAGCACTGTAGCCAGGCTGACAAAAAGTAAGAGCTCTGTTGAGCCAACCATCCCTTTAACGTTTACTAGTAATGACTTCATGAATTTCTTTACAAATAAATTTTTAACCATTAGAGAAAAAATACTCAAAATCATCTCACAGATGTAACATTACAGCTACTTTGAGTACCACTGATATTCATTTAGACTCTTTTTTCCAATTGATCGTTCTGAGTTAGTAATTACTTCCTCCAAACCATCAATGTGTTTTTTAGACCCCATTCATACAAAACTGCTCAAAGAAGTCCTGCCATTAATTAATGCTTCAATCTTAAGTATGATCAACCTATCTCTGATAATTGGCTATATACAACAGGCCTTCAACCTGGCTGTAGTTAAAGCTTTACTTAGAAAAACCATCTCTAGACTCAAAAATTCTTGAAAGGGTAGTTGTCAAACAGCTAACAGATCATCTGCAGAGGAATGGCTTATTTGAAGAGTTTCAGTCAGGTTTCAAAACCCATCACAGCACAGAAACAGCTTTAGTGAAGGTTACAAATGATCTTCTTATGGCTTCTGACAGTGGACTCATCTCTGTGCTTGTCCTGCTAGAACTCAGTCGACCATAATATTCTATTAGAGCGATTGGAGCACGCTGTAGGTATTACAGGTACTGTGCTGCCGTGGTTTGTATCATATCTATCTAATAGACTCCAATTTGTTAATGTAAATGGAGAGCCTTCTTCACTTCACTTCTTAGGTTAATTATGATGTTCCACAGGGTTCAGTGCTAGGACGAATTGTGTTTACATTATACATGCTTCCCTTAGGCAATATTATCAGAAAGCATAGCATACATTTTCACTGCTATGCAGATGACACCCAATTCTATCTATCCATGAGGCCAGATAACACACACCAACTAGTTCAACTGAAGGAATGTCTTAAAGACATAAAGACCTGGATGGCCTCTAACTTTCTGCTTCTTAATTCTGCTTCTTAATGCACTTAAAACCTTAGAAATATGGTATCTAACCAGATTCTTACTCTGGATGGCATTACCTTGGCCTCCAGTAACACTGTGAGGAACCTTGGAGTCTTTTTTGACCAGGATATGTCCTTCAATGCACATATTAAACAAATATGTAGGACTGCTTTCTTCCATTTGCGTAACATCTCCCTGAAAAATCAGTAAAAAGCCTTCAGTTAATCCAAAATTCTGCAGCAAGGGACTAGAAAGAGAGAGCGCATTTCTCCTGTATTGGCTTCCCTTCATTGGCTCCCTGTTAAATCCAGAATTAAATTCAAAATCCTGCTCCTCACATACAAGATCTTAAATAATCAGGCCCCATCTTACCTTAATGACCTTATAGTGACATGTCATCCCATTAGAGCACTTCGCTCTCGCAATGCAGGCTTACTTGTTGTTCCTAGAGTACCTAAAAGTAGAATGGGAGGGAGAGCCTTCAGTTTTCAGGCCCCTCTTCTGTGGAACCAGCTTCCAGTTTGGATTCGGGAGACAGACGTTATCTTTACTTGTAAATTTAGGCCTAAAACTTTCCTTTTTGCTAAAGCATATCGTTAGGGCTGGATCAGGTGGCCCTGAAAGCGCTATATAAATACAGGCCATTTGAATCCTCCCTTAGTTATGCTGCAATAGGGGTAGGCTGCTGGGGGATTCCCGTGATGCATTGAGTATTTCGTTTTCAGCCACCTTTCTCACTCAACATGTATTAATAGACCTCTCTGCTGAATCAAACTTGTTATTAATCTCTGGCTCACTTCCACAGCATGTCTGTCATTCTGTTTTCCTTCTCTCACCCCAACCGGTCGCAGCAGATGGCCGCCCCTCCCTGTTTCTTCCTGTTAAAAGGGAGTTTTTCCTTCCCATCCTTCGCCAAAGTGCTTGCTCATAGGAGCTCAAATGATTGTTGGATTTTTCTCTGTATGTATTATTGTAGGGTCTACCTTACAATATAAAGCGCCTTGAGGTGACTTGTTGTGATTTGGCGCTGTATAAATAACACTGAATTGAATTGAATTGAATTTGAAAACTGAAAGACTGTTAGGTCAGACTCTAAAGATTCAAAGACTGTTGGTACTATTGTTACTCTGACTTCTCTTGAGCTAGAGACTACCGAGGGCTTCCCCTGAGGTCCATAACCACAGCTGACCCAGGGCCCCTGGAGGCTATGGAGCCAGCCCAGTCACCCCCGTAGACTGCTGGGAATGCTGTAGAGCTATCTCAGCCAATTATGGACTTTACCTTGCCCTCTCAACCAGATGGATGCTTGGAGCAGACTGCCTGCATGTCGCAGCCCCAGCTGCTACATCCTGCGCCAGCTGTGGGTCCTGCACAGCTCCAGTTTACTTCGCCGAGGTCTCCGCACCTGCTGGTCCCATGTCTGTCTCCGCTGGAGGGTTTGGGGAATTGCTCCAGTCATCTTCTGTTCCTGCTGGAGGGTCCAAGAAGTTGCTCCAGCCGTCTTCTGTCCCTGCTGAAGGGTATGCGGAGCCGCTTCAGCCGTCTGTCTCTGCTGGAGAGTATGAGGAATTACCCAAGCAATCCTTGGCTTCCACGCCGCTGTCAGTATTGGTTGGCAGCTCTGGAGAGACCATCCAGCTGATGACCCAGTCAGAGGCCACCGCCACGCCTGGTCCTGCCATGAACCAGCCAGAGGTCGATGGTAGAAGGGTTCACAGCTTCTTTTGCTAGATGCAGAGAAACTGCTGACTCCGTGGCAGAAGCTTGCAAATTTTGCATTTTGCAAATAATGGATATAGCAAGAACCTGGCATCCCATTTCTAGTTCCAAAAAAGTTTGCAGCTGCTTTTGCGATGATAAATGGAGAAAATCTGGCGACTTGGTGGAAGTAAGCTTGCTCCTGAGGTTTGCGAATGATGGATGTAGAAGGAACCTAGCATCCCAGTGTTAGAAGGACTCTCTGCTGCTTTTTGCCTTGATAGATGCAGAGAAACTGATAACTCAGTGGTAAGAAGTTTGCTGCTGCTTTTTGTGAATGACCAATATAAAAAGAACCTAAATTCCCAATGCCAGAAGGGTTTGCTGCTGCTTTCGCCATGCTAGATGCAGAGAAACTGGCAACTCGTTGGTAGAAAAGCTTGATGCTGCTTTTGCAAATGATGGATATAGAAAGAACCTGACATTACAGTGCCAGAAGGGTTCATTACTGTTTGCAATAATATATGCAGAGAAACTGCAACCCGAGGTGGAAGAGCTTCCTGTTGCATTTGTGAATGAGGTTATAAAGAAAGGAGCTGACACCCCAGTGCCAGAAGGGTTTATTACTGCTTAGCAATAATACATGCAGAGAAAATGGTGACTCAGTGGTAGAAAAGCTTGCTGCTGCTTTTGGGAATGAGGGAGAAAAAAAGAACCGGGCATCTTGGTGCCTGGAAAGAAGAGAGGATTATGGTTTATCTTTAATGTGCACATTAAACGACATGACATAATCAAAAAGGAATCCAACATTCATTGTATTATTATGAAAATCTTTACAGCCATCTTTACAGTGTCCAATTATCTAACGAAAAGTAAACAAAAGCAATGTATGGGAATGGGAAAGAGTGAATCCTGACCTCAGAGTTTCCAGTGTACAATATGGACTCTCTACTCCAGCAGACAGAAGCTCCACTCCTGAATTCTCTAGGTCATTGTCACTCAGGTCCAGCCCCCCTTAGATTAGAGGACTGGGACCTGAGATCTGAAATGTCACAACTTCTCTCTGAGAGCTTACAGACACTCAGCCTGAAATTTAAAGAACATCAAGACAACAAAATCATCTAAATTAGTGTTTACTGAAATTTATCATGATTAATAAATAACGAAAAATGCTAAGATAAAACAACAAATGGATGAAGCTGACTTTTATAATCTTAAAGTTTTAATTTGTTAATTATGTCATTTGATTAAAAATAAATATCCTTTGAGCAGACTTCAGACTTTCCAGTGTACAATGTGGACACTGCAGTGCAGGAGACATAAGTTTCACTCCTGAATCCTGCAGGTCTACTTAGGTTCACTGCTCTCAGACTAGAGGACTGGAAACTGATGACAGAGCTTGAGTGTCACGGCAAACAGATCGGACTCAGGTGCAGACTGGAATCACAAGTTAACAGTTCCATTATTTACACAAAACCTAGGTGCAATATATATACAGGTGGGAAGGAAAAGCTTGTAGTGAGCTTCACCCAGGCAGACCGATGAGAGAGAAAGAAGGAGAGAGAGCAAAACAAAAACGAAAACACATGTAGTCTTGCGGGGCCAGCCGGGTAGACACAGGGACAATGATAGTACCCCCCACTCAACGGGAGTCTCCCGGCTACCCACCAGACTTACCTGGGCGTCGGCGATGGAAGTCCTGAAGCATATTCCTATCCAGATAGCTGGCAGAAGCACCCAGAAGCCCGTAGCCTTCCCAATCCACCAGGCACTGGAACCCCCTTCCCTGGCGCCAGGAGTCCATGTTGCGAGTGATATTATACGCCAGCTGATCGTCCACAACCCGGGCGGGTGGAGGGGGCCTGGAAGGAGCCCAAAACAGGCTGGAGAGTACAGGCTTGACTTGGGACACATGGAAAATATTGTGAATGTGCATATTGCACAGTAACTTGAGTTGGACTGAAGTGGGGATGATTATAGTGTCTATTTCAAAGGGCCACATTATGTTTAGCATTAACTTTTTGGATTCCGTGTATAACGACATAAATTTAGTAGACAGCCATACCTTTTGTCCTACTGCATACACTGGGGCAGGGGTCCGATGTAGGTCTGTGAGGGCCTTTTTCCTTTCTTTGGTTCAGAGAAGGGCGGCCCGAGTTGCAAGCCAGGCAAGGTGGTGTTAGGGTTCAATGTTGAGAGAGGAATCCATAAATAAATCCAGATCCAGGCGTGTGCAATTTAGACGGCATTTTAATGAACACATGTGTGAGTTCAACAACCCAATCAGTATTGAACTGCTTTACCATATTCAGACAACGGTTTTATAGGGTTAAGATAGTACAGCCCCCTTTTCTGTTGCTAGGCAGATTTAAACAAAGCATACGTCACTCCAAAACCGCAATGACTCTTAACATAGTCTAAAACAGAACATCTTCTTCGGGTCAACGGCAGGTGCTTCCTGTCAGCCCGCCTTCGCTGTCGCTTATCATCTGGTCCACGTTCTGCACAAAATGTCACTCATGCACAACTTTGCAGTCATAAACTCTTACCTACTAAATGAGTCTGTGTGTGTGTGCACGTGCGAGGGCACGTGCATGCTGTGTACTGCGTACGTGTCGTGACCTCTCTCACTATATGTGTCTGTATGTGTATGTCTCGCCCTTAAATGCTCTCACATCTCACCCGTTACACTTCTGACCTTTCACCAGAACAGAGGCTCATCCTTACATATAATAACCTAACTGGAACTATATATGTAATCCACTGAATAAATGTTTTAATCAAAAGCCTCTACTAAAAGTTTCATATCCTACTCACAGTACTCCCAGTCAGAGTCTGCTTTCAGTTTCACTTCTGCAAGAGCATGCCTTGCAGACGTGTATTTCCTGTCCACGCAGTCAGTTTCTCACCTACTGAAGACTATGTGTAAGAATATAAAAACATTCAAAAACCTTTAAATTATAGATTCAACTCAACAATTTAAAGTGGTTCTTCTTGGACCTATAATAAAGACTTATATAATACCAATATATTTGAACATCTGAATGCATCTGAATGCAACATCCCTCTCAATCATGAAATGTTAATGATGATTATACTAATAGCAGCAAATAATAGCAGGAAAATATTTCTATTCTTCACACTCCCTCTCTCGACCTCTGGACCACCAGAGGTCGCCATACATTATGTTGGGTCACTCCTCGGCCCATTCAGCTGCTTCCCTGTCCACCCCTGACGTCATGGACATTCGGATCACTGTTCTTAGCTCTGACCCTCTCTAGTTCTCTTTATTCAAACCTGATTCAACCTAATATTACTCAAAACATGAACCTAATTTCGTATTTGGTTTTTGACATTTATTTTTATATCCCAATCAACCGTACTCAGCATTTGTAAAACTCTTAAAAGCACTGCCTTTAAGAGGATCAAAGGAAGCAAGTCTCTGCATGTGCTTCCTCTTGCTCGTTATCTGATCATCAACATCCTGTGCACAAAACTGTCACTGCTGCAAGGGCCTACCTCTCATCTAAAGTCACCTATCACAAGAAAATGTATCAAGAAAATCATTAAAAAACAACCACTTTAATCACTAAGTGTAAGCACATAGTTAATTGCTCCTAAATAAATTTCATCATAGCTAAAAGCTTAACTCTACCTGTATTTTAGAACTCACATTTCCTGTGTTATAACCTGTTTTGGTACAGCATTTTATTTCATTTTTGCTGCTCTTAATGCAATGGTACATTCTAATTATATTTTATCAGTCATTATATTCTATCAGTCTTAACCAAAATACATAAGCTTTCCCCCCTTTGGTCCTGGTTTAAAGCAAAACGAAACCTTGGTCACTTCGACAAGCGTTCGTTATTCTGTAGCTGCTTTTTATGTAATAAGACTAATTTAGAGCTGCATGTGTTATCTCAATATTTTACATGTCACACAGTTTAGTCACCACCAAACTCCTATTCAGTTCCTCTTGTCTGTCACTTGTTAGGGCCAGCTCAAATTCAGTTAAAAGCTAAATGAATTTCAGGCCCTAGGCCTCAAATCCATACTGTCCTGTGTGTTGATGAACTCTATATGTCTGTAAGCGTGTGCAATCCTTCAATAACTCAGGTCATTCTCACAGTAGATTGGCTAATCATAACGTTAACCAAAAGTTTGTGACCCTCAAGAGATGACTCTCTGAGCCACAACTCCGTTAAAGGCACAAAAATGCAATGTGTATGAAAAATCATTTCTACATATATAATCTCCAATATTATTCATTTGAGTCAGCGAGACTTTTAACATCCTCATAAAAGCTCTCCTCTACCCTAGAAATAAATCTATTTCCTCTCTGTTTCTAAAGCCTACATTATAACAACTTTATTCTCAAAATCAAAAAGAGATGACACATTTTCTTCTCATAAAATGTTCACTATTTTCCCCAAAGCATATCCTTTATTCCCACAGTTTCCCTCTAAGTTTTATATACCACTTCTTATTAACACCAGCAATTTATCTTCTAAACAGAATTCAGTTCATTTTACTCCTTTCTTTAGAATTAACAATCTCTGCCTCAGTTCTACCATATCTAAATTATCAAACAACCCCAATCGTTATAAAATCATACTAAAACCCATTTCAAATTAAACAAATTAAATCTTAAATCCCTCTCTTTTTTGACACATCTCATGTGGCAAAAAACTCAACATGCTTCACCCAAGCTTAGAAAATTAAAAGGAAAAAAGGGTTAGTCATATCATTTCATTTCTCAGAACACTTCAGCCATCCTCCTCTCCGGTATTTTGCTCCAGCCCTAAAACCTGTGTTTAAGGAACAAAATCAATTTAATGATCATGTCAAATCTTCTCAAAATCGTTGCTCCATGCAAAGTCTGGATCCTTGGAACTTCCTGGAAACAAAACCTGTACAGTTATTAATCCTATGTCACCTCAGTTAATGGTAACTTGAGTTATATCAAAAAATGTTTCTCTTTTAGCATTTAGCATTTTATAATGTAATAACATGGTCTAACCCAAATCAATAAAACAGAAATTCACTCAAAGGAACATCAGCATCCCCAGATTTAAGTCTCCCACTTGTCCTGCTTATGGCAAAAGCAAAACAAAGCATCCCCTTTCTTTTCCTCACATGGTAAATTTGTCCACATTTATTCATCCCCACCTTAGTCCAGTCACTCACATTCACTCACACGCATTCTCACATGATATTTTTTGCTGATCTGCAGCCTTCTGCGCACGTCATCAGATGCTCCACATCAGCAAAATGAGCTCAATCATTTGTTTTATTTCGTTTTCCTTTTTAGGAAAATAGTTCTCTATACTTTTGACTGGATTGAATCGATCCATTTTTAGACAGAGACTCGCCGCCAATCAGTCTCTGATTGTAATCAATTATAATCTGTAAAGCCCACCTGATTTTCGTACTTGGTAATTTTGTCAGCGCCGTCAGTTCACTCTCTTCCAGGCCTGCTTAGAACAAAATGAAAAAAGAGAGCTGATTATTAGCTCATCAAAGTACAAAACAAAATCACCTGACAGGTTTTTTTTCCTAAGTGCACTGTTACAAAAACTATGGGCCCTTTTAGACATGTCCATGTTTATCAAAACTCCCTCTATTAAAATGAAAAACAACAGCCCCAAAAAATCTTAACCAATCTTAAATTTCACCCATTCAACGCACTGAAAACCTTGTTAAAAGATCAAAGACCGTTTGCACAATGTCACCCTTCCTCACTTTGCCATGTTTTCATTCAGCATATGATATAAACCGATTTTGACAACGTGTCATCACTACATTATAAATTTCCTGTCCAAATCTGCCCCTCTGAACAGACCTGACCACCGTAATCAAATATCCTGATACTTTACCATTATATATTTCGCCAAATAATCTTCAACAGCCACCGCTCTCTCTTGAACTGAAAGCCTCCGAGACACAGACACAGGAAGTGTCTTTGTCACTCACTCACTCCAGCTAATTTGCATAGACTCACAGCTCAACAGCCAACTTGACAAGAGAAATACATGTTTAAACCTTATCACATTATTGAATTATTTTCATTTTCTTTCTATACTAATCACTGGTTTTGATCACTCAGTACGAGAGCACTCCTAAGTCACTCTTTTAGACTACTTTAGTCACTTTTCTTCTGTTAATTCCCATAGCTCCTTTGAGTCAACTTCAACTTCAAGCTTTAAGTCTATTTTATTAAACATTCACACCATTCTATCACTCATACAAGTAGCAAGCTTATCTTCATTGCATATGCTTGTGTTCTTAGCCAGGTTTTAATCAATCTCTCTATGCATTCAGCTTCAGGAGCTTATCTTTGTAAGGTTAATGCATTTTCTGTTTGTATGTGTATGTGTTATTTTTGCATCTATGGCTTCACAGTCTCCCAGACACTTCCCAATTCTCCAGTTAAGCAGTCAGTTTTCTTTTTTCCCCGAATTGCTAACCCAAACTTTAATTTCCCACCTTAAATTACCACCCTCCTGGTCTTCAGCCAGGACCTAGGGCTTGCTTTTCAGGTTCCTGGACACATCATGCTGTGAACAATTCAACCAGAAACTTGCCTTAACTTATCCATTGATGTTAACCTCTAATTTCTTCCGACTGCTGGATCTGGAGAGTTGGTCCAAGTCTGCTTTACTCCTGAAATTAACAAAACTAAGACATTTTTATTATTATCACAAGTGCTTAAATGACCCATTTCTCTATCTCTGGTCAGAAACACCAATTATGCCATGCATGTAAGCGTGTTCTTCCTTGCATTTTATGTTAATTGAGTGTAAACTGCTTCTTCATTGAATTAATTCATTGAGTTCTTCGTTGCATTTCTATGTATTCATGTTAATGTACACTACGTGTAAGCTGTTTCTTCATTGCATCTTAAATTATAATCAGTTTTACTTCATGCATTTTTCACTCAGGTTTAGATTCAAACTATCTCACTTCTGATTCATTTCAAAAATAATCTCACATGTAACAACTTGTGTATGTGTGTTTTCAATTCATTAAGGTAATGACAATTATTTTCTTTCATTATTCTTACCTTTTCTAATGTTTACCTCTTTGTTATGCTGTGGTGGACATCCCTAAACAGTCATGAGTTCAGGTTTCAATTTTCAGTCCAAACATATCCTGTATTCTCGCAATTAAACTCGTCCAGCTTCATCTCTCACCGGTCCCTTTTCATCCACAGTGTCCTGTTCGGGCTTCAAAGCTCCAGCAAACACAGTCTGTTTCTTCTCTGTTCCTTTACAGTCTTTCTTTTAGATTAAGTTCCAGCATGGCAAATATCACATTCAGTGCCTTCAGTCTTATTTTCATTTGCTCTGTTTTCTTCTCCATTCATGGCAAATATGAGAGTCAGTGCCTTCCAGCAGACACATCACACTGTTCTTCACCAGCATGCATGTTGCATCTTTCATACTGCCGGACTCATCAGTGGTCGTCAGTGTTACTGCTTTCGCTTGCACTGCTTTTAGCTTCAGTTCATTCTTCAAGTCCACGATGTTCTGTCGGTCTTCATCAGGAGATTGACTGTCCTTGACTGTCCTTTGAGTTTCTTCTCAGTTTCAGGGACAAAGTGAGAGATCAAGCTGCACAATTTCGAGCCAAAAACTGGCTTATTTTCTCCCAATTCTGTTAATCTATTGTTATGGCGCTGCACTCAAGGTTCCAATGTTGAGAGAAGTCCACCTGTATGGGCACACTAAAGAATACAATTAGTATTATATTCATTTTTTCTTAAAGGCTTCATTTGCTTCATGTGCCTAGAGGTAACTCATCTGTCTCTCTGTGTTCTTTCTTTACACACTCAGTTCCTTTTATGGGCATGCAAAGTTCCTGTCCCAGACACACACACACACATACTTCCTGTTTCTTCAGGCAACAGGCAGACTCTGTCTCCCTTTAAATTTCACAGTCTACAAACGATCAGTAATTCTACTAAATCTTGATCTAAAAACAATACACCTTCATTTCATGCACACTTTTAAATAGAGCTCTTTCAAACATAAAAATAAACTCAACCTCTCATACCATCACTCATGCATTTCTTGAATTAAAAGCACTTGCAAACTTTAAACATCCTATTTTACCTCACAAAAGAAATATATTTCACACTCCTTTATTTCATACACCCTTTTTAAATGCTCTAACCTCTTTCAGACGCCATAAATCGTCTCACACACACTGCCTTTTCTCTCTCAAACTTCTCCCTTTTCACTCACTCAGACAAATCATCCAGAGACATTCAAATCAAATACTGACAGCATTCACTCGGTTAAAATCACTCAAAGTACACTTTCCTATGCGTATTTTGGACATGCCTTCCATAATCAGAAAGAGCAAGTCAAAAGAAAAGAAAAAGAAACTGAAACCTCTCATCATCCTCACAGCTTCTCACCACACACACATAACTGAAAAAAATAAAACACACCAGCATTTATGGGTCAAGATATATACATCTATCAAAATTCAGTCATTTACTATACATCCACACTAATATATTCAAACTGTATTCATACTCTCGTAATAAGCAAAACCAGCCTCTTAATTACAGGCATTTAGCAATATTGGCAAACAATAGTTATAAAGCTCAATACTCTCGAAACTGAAACCACCCTCTCTGCGCGTCACCGCTCCTCATTTGCATTTACACACACCATCAGTGCACATCCGGCTGTGCATTGCTGACACAGAGACTGATCTTACTCATAGATCTCATGTTTTATATTACACAGAGACGTTTTATTAATTACAACTGCACAGATTTTTCTAGGCCTCTTAAACCTATATAATTTCGACAAATTTAATAATAACGGTCCAACCGATCAAGTCCCAGACTTTTTTGCGACCAATTTTAGCCAGTATTCCGTCCCTGACGGTGGCCCGATTGCTAATGCCCTAACCAAATTTATCGTAGCCAAAAAAGCGCAAAATAGGAGACTCTAACTCCTAGCAATTTCGGAGGTTCCCAAGTTCTCCCCGCTGTCGACGGTACTATCCCTACTCACCGGTAGGTCGAGGGTCAGCGTCCTGCCCAAGCGCAAGCGTTACCAAGGAGAAAAATGCGCTTCTTAAGGGTCCCAGACTCCTCGTCCTAAAGTAATTTAGAATAATTTGAAACAACAATCTACACCCAAAACAGGATTAAGATTAAGGACAACCCTCAACAGTTTTGGAGATTCCCAAGTCCTCCTCGAATGTTGCCCGAAACTATCCCTAGTCGCCGCTAGGTGAAGGATAGATTTCTCTATCCAGCAGGGAGCGTCACCTCCGAGAAACTTCTTAAGGGTTGCATAACCAATGGGACTTGAACCCACAAAATGACCAAATTCCCTACCACACTAAATTAGCAGCTCCAACTGCTTTCTCTTTTCATTCCTTTATTCTCATTACTCAGTACTGTCACTTATACTTCATTATCATTACTTCAACCGGTAAACTTCATGAAAACTTCACCAAAATTAAAAAACAGACATTCACCAGTAATTACAGTGACCAGGCTTTTAATTTGACATGCCCAATGTGACACCTTTTGGAAATATATTTCAACAGGCAGTGTCTTACCTTTAAATGCCCCGGGGAATGCCTGCTCACTTTCACCACTGATTACCGTCTGCCCGTCCAATTACCACAGACCCCGGATCTCTCCGTCTACCCCAACAACATTCCCTCTCTCTCACCGGAACGAGCCCCCAAATGTTAGGGTTCAATGTTGAGAGAGGAATCCATAAATAAATCCAGATCCAGGCGTGTGCAATTTAGACGGCATTTTAATGAACACATGTGTGAGTTCAACAACCCAATCAGTATTGAACTGCTTTACCATATTCAGACAACGGTTTTATAGGGTTAAGATAGTACAGCCCCCTTTTCTGTTGCTAGGCAGATTTAAACAAAGCATACGTCACTCCAAAACCACAATGACTCTTAACATAGTCTAAAACAGAACATCTTCTTCGGGTCAACGGCAGGTGCTTCCTGTCAGCCCGCCTTCGCTGTCGCTTATCATCTGGTCCACGTTCTACACAAAATGTCACTCATGCACAACTTTGCAGTCATAAACTCTTACCTACTAAATGAGTCTGTGTGTGTGTGCACGTGCGAGGGCGCGTGCATGCTGTGTACTGCGTACGTGTCGTGACCTCTCTCACTATATGTGTCTGTATGTGTATGTCTCGCCCTTAAATGCTCTCACATCTCACCCGTTACACTTCTGACCTTTCACCAGAACAGAGGCTCATCCTTACATATAATAACCTAACTGGAACTATATATGTAATCCACTGAATAAATGTTTTAATCAAAAGCCTCTACTAAAAGTTTCATATCCTACTCACAGTACTCGCAGTCAGAGTCTGCTTTCAGTTTCACTTCTGCAAGAGCATGCCTTGCAGACGTGTATTTCCTGTCCATGCAGTCAGTTTCTCACCTACTGAAGACTATGTGTGAGAATATAAAAACATTCAAAAACCTTTAAATTATAGATTCAACTCAACAATTTAAAGTGGTTCTTCTTGGACCTATAATAAAGACTTATATAATACCAATATATTTGAACATCTGAATGCATCTGAATGCAACATCCCTCTCAATCATGAAATGTTAATGATGATTATACTAATAGCAGCAAATAATAGCAGGAAAATATTTCTATTCTTCACAGTGGCTTCTGCAAAGGTGATATTGCACGGATGGAATGGTGTGCTCACCTTCAATCATGGCGAGTAGAGATGGCTGGCACCCAAGAGACACTTCAAAAGGAGACATCCCCGTTGTGGAGGAGGTGTGGCTGTTGTCCGCGTACTCGATCCAAGGTAACTGCTTGCTCCAGATGGTTTGATTGTGAGATGCGATGCATGGAGGGCAGCTTCCAGCTCTTGATTGGTGCGCTCCGTCTGTCTATTACTCTGTGGGTGGAATCCAGAGGAAAGACTGACTAGCCCTTAGAGCGGAGCAGAACTCCTTCCACACACAAAATGTAAATTGCAGTCCTCTGTCTGAAACTATGTCCTCTGGAATTCCATGGAGCCTGAACACATGAGTGGTTAGGCCACTTGAGGCGACTTTTGTTGTGATTTGGCGCTATATAAATAAAATTGAATTGAATTGAATTGTATTAAGAGCTGGGCTGTCTCCAGGGCATTCGGGAGTTTCGGGAGGACTACCTTGGAATAAGCGTTGTTAATTGTTAGTATTGTGGTGTTACCTGCAGAAGGTGGGAGCTCAGTGATAAGTCACGAGAGATGTACAACCATGGGCGGCCAGGCATTTGAAATGGCTGAAGTAACCTGGACAAGGGTTGGTTGGAGGGCTTATTGAGCGCAGGTGGAGCAGGCAGTCACGTACTCTCTGGCATCCTTTGCTAATGTGGGCCACCAAAAGCTAACGATGGAGGAAAGAAATGGTGCGGTGGACCCCCGGGTGACATGAAAAATGTGCAGTGTAGGCCCACTGGAGTACCTGGGGCTGGACGGATGCAGGGACAAAGAGCCGACCAGGCGGGCCTGTACCTGGATCAGGGTCGGTTTCCTGTGCCTCCTGGATCAGGGATTCAATCTCCCACGAAATGGCCCTAACCAGGCAGGAGGGTGGGAGAATGGGTCCGGGCTCCTCCTCCTCCCTCCTCCTCTGCGGTGCTGAATTGTCAGGAAAGCGTGTCCGGTTTTGTTTTTCAAGATCCTGGTCTGTAGGTGATAGAAAAACCAAAACGGATGAAAAACAAAGCCCACCTGGCTTGTTTTAGTGGTCATTCCACACTATGAATGGTGCCATCTAGCCAGTGCCTCTGTGGGGGAGAGTCGGTGTGAGAAAAAGAAACATGGGCGGAGCTTCACATCTTTTTATTGAGACAGGACCGCCCCACTCCAGAGTTAGACGCATCCACCTCCACAATAAACTGCTGAGAAAGATCCAGTTGACAGAGGATGGGAGCAGTGGAGAACGTCTCTTTCAGGTGAGTGCAGGCTTGCTGAGCCACTCGATCCCACTGAAATGGAACTTTTGGTGAGGTTAGTCTGGTGAGTGGAAGTGCAATCTTACTAAAGTCTCTGATCACTGGTAAAAATTAGCAAACCCCAGAAAACGCTGAAGCTGTTGGCGATTGAAAATCGTCATTCCCTGAAGCAGTTCTGTTGCGAGTGACTCTATTATGTAATTTTCAATCGCTTCCCTCTCAGGCTGAGAGATGCTGTATAATTGAGTGGAGGTAAGTAGAGCTCCCAGGCAGAGATCTATGGCACAATCATATGGACGGTGTGGTGGGAGTGAACGTGCCCAATCTTTACAAAAAACATCAGATAGATCATGATACACATGGGAAACAGTGGACAGGTCTGGTGTTTCAGATTATTATCAGGTTCTTTGGGTTGGGCAGGTGGAGCAGCAGCTCGCAGGCAGTTCAAATGACAGTCTACACTCCATCCTGTACCCTCTTTTTTCCATTCCATTTGTGGGTGGACTGAGACAGGTGGTGTGAGCGGTGCTTTGAATACAAAAAAACAAATTTACCAGAGTTACCGGAGAGAGTGAGGGTGATAGGCTCAGAGACGTGGGTTATGTTCGGCAGGTGCTGACCTGACAGAGCTAAAACATGAAGAGGATTAGGCAAAGTTTCAACTGAGATGTTTAAGCTTTGTGGCAAGAGAGGTGTCAATGAATTTCTGCTCAGCTCCGTAATCCACAGAAAGTGAATGAGTGATTATGTGAACCGTGAGTTTAGAAGAAGTCGGGAAAGAGAACCTTTACAGGTCGCCCACCAGTATCCTCTTAATTACTGGTGGGCACGCCCTTTTGCTAGTGCCGGGCAGGTGGAGACAGAATGGCCCTTGCGGCCGCAGTAAAGGCTCTCATCAGTGCAAAACGGTGCTGATGCTCCGCAGGAAACCCAAACCGGAGTGCTAGTGGGTGCTGTGACACTTACTGATGGAGCCGATGCCCACTGAGGTGGTGTGTTTGGAGGGTGGATGTTCTGCCAGGGGTGTTTGCGGAGTCTGTTGAGTCAATTTCTTTGGCTGGACTATTCTGTCACGGCAAACAGATCGGACTCAGGCCCAGACTGGAATCACAAGTTAACAGTTCCATTATGTACCCAAAACATAAGGTGCAATATATATACAGGTGGGAGGGAAGGCCAAAGGTTCCAGTGGTCCACAGGGTAGGTTAGGGAGAGGGAAAGGAATCTCACTCGCTCGCTCTGTTTGAGAATTCCAAGCACATGCCACTCCAAACTACCCACATCCACGTTTACGTTTCTATGGTTCAGGAAGTCTGAGCACAAAGAGACAAAAAGTCAAAACTTTGTCCATACACTAGAATTTACCAAGCTGGGTTTAGACTGACATATCAAACTCAATAGTGCAGCGACGAGGGGCTCAGAGCCACTGCCGCGTAGACAAAGGGACCATGAGTTCCACCCAGGCATAGCAATGAGAGAGAGAAAGAGAGAGAGCAAAACGAAAACACATGTAGCCTTGCGGGGCCAGCTGGGTAGATACAAGGACCATGACATTGACAGCTTCTCTCTGAGAGGAAAAAGCCACTCTGTTTGGAAAAAAAAGAAACAAAATATATACATATATACATTTTTATTCATGTTTTCACACTATCACATAAGATTTGAGATCAAGTCGCACATGTGATCCATACAAGATATTAAACCCCTTATGTCAACCTGAGTGATTTATGAGCCCCAATTAATGATTTATGACCCAGGAAGTAATAAAGCAAGTAATAAAACATATGGTAGCCATAAAAAATATGATATTAATGAAAATATAACATAAAAAATTGTGATATTTCTTAACTTGTTAATTTTCAATAATTCAAAAAAAATATGATCATGAAAAATATAGAATTTTTTATCACCAATAGCATTTTTCTCATTT
Source organism: Oreochromis niloticus (assembly GCF_001858045.2). Taxonomy (NCBI): domain Eukaryota; kingdom Metazoa; phylum Chordata; class Actinopteri; order Cichliformes; family Cichlidae; genus Oreochromis; species Oreochromis niloticus. The sequence continues at coordinate 71,373 of NW_020327466.1, read as the reverse complement.
TAAGCCAAAAAAATTACTTTTCATGGCTAAAAAAATGCTATCTGTTTATGGGCCCGTGCTTGTTTGTGTGTGTGTGTGTGTGTGTGTGTGTGTGTGTGCATGTGTGTGCGTGCGTGTGTGTGTGAAAATGTCTTAAACCATAGTAAAGTGCTTAGTTAAACTCGTGCTTTTGTAACAGTATGGCGAGAGATAGAGGCTGCATGCCACCATGGAAAAGTTTATTACATTTTATTTGCATTTGCTTAATCCGAACTAGGACATTGGGAATCAAAGTCCGAGTCACAAACTCTCATGATCCCCAAAATCCCCCGAGCATAAGGTCACAGCGTCTCCTCCCTATCCCCAAAACCTTAGGCAAGCTAACAGGGTTCTCCTGAAAAATCCTTCCATCTTTGTTCAAACTCACACCACTCCTAGCCCCCATCCGATAGCTTCCTAGGGTCTCCCCTCTATCAGGCAGGCTGCGGTACCCACGGTGTGGGACGGAGAGATTTCGCAGGTCTTCCCTCCCCACTGCTGTCAGACTCCACAACAAAAACTTTAACTGATCAATCACACACACCCATATATGTGGAATAACACTAAGTGCAATATTCCTTTCTTTTATCCTATTGTATATTTTATTCTATTTTATTCTACTGTATATAGTATTTTATTTTATTCTATTCTGTACAGTTGTGTACAGTATTTATTCTTATTATATTCTAATTTTTGCTTCAGAACTTTTGCACTGTCCACTTCCTGCTGTGACAAAACAAATTTCCCACATGTGGGACTAATAAAGGTCATCTTATCTTATCTTATCTTATCCCCAATTCTTATGTGTGTTAACAGGGATCTCACTAAAAAGCCTTAGTCTTTCTTCACGGGATCCCTCTTCTCATTACATCCAGCGCTCAAGGCAAATTGACTGTGTTAGGAATAAAAGAAATACTTTTAATGTGTATCTGCTCATTATATTGTTTTATGTACTTTAATAATGAAGGCTTGTAGAGCAAGGCCACCTTTGACTCACAAATAAGTGCTCAGCCAGACTGAAAAACAGGAAGTTTTAGTGCACAGGCATATTAATAGATATAGACACAAAAAAGAGGAACTTTCCATATAAGCAATGTTCAAGCCTGTGTGACGTGTGAAGTACCGAAATAACACCATATAAGACACAGCTGATGATTCTAATGTTAGAGAGCTCTTGTAACTGGCGTTTAAGCTGTGCAGGGTTTTCTCTCTCTGGAAGATGATTGAATAAAAAGAAATATAACTGTTTTAACACACTATGAGTCGGTTTTCTCTGTTTTGTCATGGGGAAAAAAGGATCGGGTTTAATATTATCTTATTATCTATTATCTTACTCCTCGTCTCAGCTCACAAAATGCTGCCTAGCTTCTTTCGAAACTTTGCGCCCACACCAGCTCCGCCTTCGAGGCGTGCCCGCCTTCACCCGCTACCAATGAGATATCAGCGGGTGGGCCCGACGCAGCCATGGGAACAGGTCTGATTTTACGATCTCCGGCACAGGTTCAGACTAGGACAGCGCTCGCACAAGACCCTTGTCTCCAGCCAGATCAACAACTGGCGCCGCTCTCCGGCTGAGCATATCAAAAAGTAAGTGTTAATCTTCGTGTCTATCCGCGTTTTTGCATTTTTTTCCTTTGACCGTTCTGTGATTCTTTTCAGTTGAAAAAGATCACAAATGCTTTGTAACACCTACAATACACTTTTTTAAATATATAAAACCTCTAGTTTAACTCCCGTGAAAGTTTATACATCTCTACATCTCTAGATCAGGTATCACGGCCTCCTCGTGTAACTCATATCAGCTTGCTCATGGTATGTCAAGCTCTTTTGATATTTTACTAGTTTGCCTTTTTAAAAAACTCTTTGTTTTTCTTTATCTTTTTAGACTCTGAATTAAGCCAGTTGTGTTCTAGCCCCTTTTTCTCCATGATATTGGTAAGTTCATTCTTGCTCTCCCGATTAACAGTTAAATGTACACAATAACATTAACCATCTTTGATTTTTCAAACTGTTTTAGACATCTCGGAATTGGATGATTGCCTTTTCCCTCCGAGTCCGATTTCCACGCTACCTTCACAACGAGTACAGCATCATTCCTGGGACCCGATCATGATCATTCCGATATTTTATCAGAATGAGGATAATCACAATCTTGGTAAATTTCAAACGGGTACACAAACTAGCGAAAAAACCCTGTGTTTATTTTTATTTGAGAACCATTACTCTGCTATTAAAAATTTAAAAGGTTTTATGGGCACAAACTATGTATGCGATTATTGTTACACAGGATATAACCATATCTTAGCCCATTTCTGGCCGGTCGTTGCTCCGTGTATATGCAGCCTGCATGCAGCCAGGATTCTCTTTCTCCTATTGTCTGTCCAGACTGCAATCGCACCTCTAGGTCTCCGCAATGTTTCGAGAACCATAAAAAACCTGTTCAGAGGCGTGAAAGACTTGCCAGCAACTGTCAGCTTTACAAAAAATTGTGTGAAGTGCTCCCTTGTTTATTATGTTCCGGTAAAAGGTAAGTGTGACAGGAGTAAATGTAGAATTTGTGGTCAGGAAAAAACTAGCGATCAGGAAACACATCAGTGCTACATGCAGGTTTTAGAACGCGAGACAAAACATAACAACAAGTTGATTTTCTATGATTTTGAAACATTTGTAAACGATCATGGTGAACACACTCCTTATCTTGTGTATACCTAAACATCATCTGGTAAATGCTGGAGCTCACAAGGTGAGGATTGCGCTGAAAAGTTTCTTGCACATTTTAGACCTCTCTTTAAGGGTTCTATCTTTATCGCTCATAATGCCAAGGGTTTTGATGATTACATTATTCTGTGGGTTATGGTTAAGCAAGGTTTAAAACCGTACTTAATCATGCAAGGATTAAAAGTGATCAGCTTTACAGACCCAGACTTTAATCAGCGTTATATGGACTCCTGCTGCTCCCTCCCATGCCTCTCTCCGCTATACCGAAAGCCATGGGTTTATCAGACAGCGTTTAGGGTTTTTTTTCCTTACTCATTCAGCTCAAAACAAAACATGACTTATGTAGGTTCTTATCCTCCGCCGTCCGCATATAGGCGGATGACAATAGATGGTAGGAAAGAATTTTACAAATGGTATGATTCGGTCAGTTCCGGCCCCTTCGATTTTATGAAAGAGGCCCTTTTCTATTGTGAAAATGATGTTGAAATTCTAGCTCAGGGCTGCACATTGTTCAGAAATGGTTTTATTGAAGAGAAAGGCTTGGATCCTTTTAGCCATAATACCTTAGCCAGTGCGTGGCTTAAAACTTATTTAACAAACTTTATGCCTGCAAATTCTTTAGCAATACCGTGCCCTGCAAATTATCGTAACCAGGTCAAATCATTTTACTCATCCTCAATTCAGTGGCTCGAGTATGTCTCTTACACACAAGCTGTGTTTATTAGACACGCACTGAGTCAAGGAGAAAAACAGTTTGGTAGTTATTATGTAGATGGCTATGCCGAGATTAGCAGTAAAAAATATGTCTGGGAATTTTTAGGCTGTTACTTCCACGGGTGTGTTACATGTTTTTCGAATCAGACACATGCCCACCCCCTGCTAGGTGCTTCTTTTTCAGACCTCCAAAAGTTGAATCTGTTCATCCGGACGTAGCGTTTTGTGGGAGAAACGTTTCGTCACTCATCCAAGTGACTTCTTCAGTCTCAGCTGACTGCAGGTTTCCCCAAACCTTATAAACAGTACATTTGCATAATGACTGAAACCAGCCCACTGAAGGAACAATGGGCTGTGAGGTCAGTTCCTTAATCATAATTATGTAAATTCCCATGACCATTGATCAACAATCACTGACCAAAACCCACTGATCAAAGAACACTGATCAATGGCCATGAGTACCATTCACAGAGAGTTGGGGAATGGCTGCAATCACAGCATTGTAAGATGGTGAAAGATGTACCCTTAGGCCCCTTCCTCGATTCAGAGATGGTCTTTCCCTCTTCACGTAAATGGCCTCCTTGACTCCGCGCCAGGATTTATACATCGGGGAAACCAAACAACCTCTAGCGAAGCGGATGGCACAACACAGAAGAGCTACCTCATCAGGCCAGGACTTTGCAGTCTATTTACACCTACAGGCCAGTGGACACTCTTTCAACGATGAGGATGTACACATCCTGGTCAGGGAGGAACGCTGGTTTGAGCGCGGAGTCAAGGAGGCCATTTACGTGAAGAGGGAAAGACCATGTTACCTTGTTGTATCCATTTGTAAACAGGACATGCTGGTCCCCGTTAGGTCATCCTCAAATAATTTTTCGAGATTTTCAGGAGTCAAAAAATTACTTTGGGTTTATCAAAGCACATTGTATACCCGCCTAGGGGTCTTTATTTTCCTATTTTACCTTATTTAACCCAATCAGGCAAGCTTGTGTTTATGCTCTGCCACACTTGCACTGAAATGAACATCCAGGAGGGGGAGTGTAACCATAGCAACGAGGAAAGAGCTCTCCGAGGCGTGTGGACCACTCCTGAATTTAACCTTGCCTTAGAAAAAGGCTATAGAATAGCTAAAATCATTGAGGTATGGCACTTTGAGAGACAGACTAATATTATATTCACTCAATATATACATCATTTCCTGTGCAAAAAACAAGAGGCTTCAGGCTATCCATCAGACGTTGTAAGTGACCATGATAACATGGTTTACATAAATGACTACAAGGCTAAACAAGGCATCAGTTTAGAGCCTGAAAACATAAAATTTAACCCTGCTAAAAGACACATGGCCAAACTGTGTTTAAACTCGTTTTGGGGTGAATTTGGACAGAGAAATAATCTCACACAGAGCAAACTGGTGAGTGACCCCGAGGAATTCTTTAACTTAATGTTTTCTGCAAAATATAAAGTGAGCTATTTCTCTTTTGTCAGCGATGAAGTAGCTCTTATTCAATGGTGTTATGGTGACCTCTGTACTCGACTCCCGAACTCCACAGATAATATCTTCATTGTGGCCTTCACTACTTCATATGGGCGTATGAAACTGTACAGCTACTTGGATAAGTTACAGGAAAGAGCTATTTACTATGATACTGATAGCGTTGTGTATCTCACTAGAGAAAATGAGTGTGAGCTAGAATTAGGTAGATATTAAGGCTATCTGAAAAAATTAGTTAAATCATAATGATTTCATTACAGAGTTTGTTGCAGCTGGACCTAAAAGTTATGGATATATGACCAAAAACAGGAAAGTTGTTTTGAAAGCAAAAGGGATCACACAAATACATGATGTCTGCGAGAGGGTCAACTTTGAATTTGTAAAGAACCTTGTTGACAATTACATAGATAACTGTCAACAGGGGCTTACACTTGAGGCCCCTCAGCATGGTATTATTCGCAATAAAGCAGGGTTCTCACTGCAAAATTCATCATTCCCCCCAAAATTTCAGGTTGTTTATGACAAGCGTAGAATGCTACCAGGAGGTCTGACTTTACCTTTTGGTTATTGATTTTTTTTTAAAAAATGTTTCAGCCTTCTTTAATGGAGTTTGATCCAAGACCTTAAGTCCCATTTTCCTGTATGGTTGTCGGGCCTAGTGGGTCAGGAAAAACCTTTTTTGTCAAATCTGTATTGGAAAACTGTGTACATGTTTTGAAAAAGCTTGTTGAAAATGTTGTGTGGGTTTACACATCCTTTCAGCCTCTGTATTCTGAGCTTCAACAGAAAAATAAAAGCATTAAATTCATTGAAAGGTCTCCCTGATTCTTTTGAAGATGAGAGTTTGTTTCCCTCACACCAGAGTCATCTCATTTTACTCAATGATGTTATTTTTCAAGCATCAAATCATCCAGAAGTTGTCTGGATTTTCACACAGTCCAGACATAAAAATATGAGTGTCCTGATGTTGACTCAGAATGTGTTTCTACAAGGTAAACACAGCAGAACCATCAGTCTGAACAGTACTTATATGGTGTTATTTAAAAACCCTTGTGATAAATTACAAGTTAATACATTAGCTAGACAAATATGTCCAGGACGGCAGCAGTTCTTCTTGGAGAGTTTTGAAGAAGCCACCAAAGAGCCCCACGGATATTTATTGATAGATTCTCACACCAACCTGTCCAGAGCAGCTTAGGCTGAGATCAGGAATACTACCTGGACAACAGCTTTGTGTTTTCTTACCCAGGAAAAAATAAGAAAAAAAATGTCTGTAGGACTGAGAAGAAACTTTGCTTTGCTGGAAACACTAACCACAAGCTCACCAAAAATTTGTAAAGTTACATTAGAAGCCTGCTCACCCGATTTTATTGAGGCTATATGCGAGATTTGTATGAATCTTTTAAAAGGAAATATCCCTATCACACAATGCCAGCATAAGAAATTAAAACGATATAAAGAGAAAACCAGACAGATCGCCAACAGAGGGGATGGAGTCAGGAAGAAGAAAAAGTTAATGACTCAAAAAGGTGGTTTCCTGTTACCACTTCTCACAGCCGTGCTACCTCTCGTTGCGGATCTAGCTATAGGCACCATTTGCAAATAAAAATGCAGAAAATGTATTTGATCTTGCCTGAGCAGATCAAACACTTACATGAGACGCATGGAAATGCATCTCGGACAAGCATTAGAGACAAGGCTGAGGCTGATTTGGATCATGAAATCAGAGGGATATTAGAGACCGAGGGTTTAAACCCAGATGAGAAAATCAAAAAGTATAATATGGTTTTACAGAGGTATCTCGTGCTCGAAAAACAAAAACCGGATGACAGCAAGCAGATAACACTAAGGCTCCCTGCTGAGCGTGGGAGAAGACTGAGTCACAGGTCACAGTATAGGCACCAGTACGAGGAGGAAGAGAGTGAGGAGGGGGAGCAGGAGGAGGGGGTCAGTAGAGTTTTGCATGATATTTTAAGCAACATAAACCCTTGCTCAAAGAAAAACAGTGAACATATAATGCATAGAATATTAGCATCAAAAGGTTACAGTGGATGGAATAAGGATGGTGAATTAGAGACAACCCGATACCAGGAAGTCATATGCTTGACTTGATGAAGTTTTTAGCGAGCTCTCGCATGAGCAAAACAAGCCTTAAACCAGCAGGCTGAAGTTTTCTTGCAAGGACTTTGGCAGACTTAAAAGTCCCCCTTTCCACAATCGGTAACACATCAGCTCGAAGGGAAATAGAAGAGCTTAAACATTCATGAGAAACCCGAGAATACCAGGTATCATCAGAGGAAGATATTATTCAGAAAAAAAAGAAGAAAAGCAAGACAATCGCCTTATCACCAACTTGGTTAAATTTCTGATGTAATCCATGTAATCCAACGAATACAAACATGTTTGTTATTTTTTTTTAAAGTTAATTTTCTGTCCAGTTTTTGGTCAATAAAAACACATTACACTATTTTTCCAGATCATTTCACTTTTTATTAAAAACTATTTTTTAACACGAGTGACAATCATTAAAAGCTTTCAGAGACCATGAAGTTTGGTTAAATTGCTAGCTTTACATCTTATTACACATCTGATAAATGGTTTTACAAAACAAGAGACCATAGCATCATTTTTCTTTTGATTCAACCCATATAAAGCAAGTACATTTTCTTAAGTCTTTCCACGTGATCTCTGGGCTAAAAAAAATATACAGTGCTGACCGCATACTGTAGACAGCATGGCTTGCAGCTGTCTTTCATGGAAAGATACTTGATCAGCATGCTTTTTCAAAAACGCTACAATGCTTTGGGGGTAAAATGCATAATCCAATGGGAATCCGAACGAATCATGAAAGCTGGCACCTCCATCTTCATCTAAGGAAATGGCCAACCAGTGAGTTCTGGGTTTATTCCTGGGATCTGTATTTACAATCAGATATGCAAGTCATTTAAATGAACGTTTGAGCAACAGCAGTAACTCGACTGAGGCCCAAACACCACAGAATCTGTCACCGACTAGCAGCCTCATGATACCTTCCAATTGATGATTGTTCATGATTGGATAAAACAGAAACCTGTCATTAATAATCAACCAAAATTTGTCTTTTTGAATTGATCTCAAGAATTGAATCGTAACAAGCATAAACAATCAGCATTGTTGTGTGAGGCAACAGGACTCTACAGTGCATTTCAAGTCTCAAGTTCCCATTTATTATTGGTGATAACGCTTGGCTGTCATCTGAAGAACTCATATTGAAAACAAAGAGTGTATAGCCTTCTTGAAAATCTTTTCTGTCAATGCACAGGGATAGATCTTTCAGGTTTCTTCTGATAGCTGTGTACAGGCTGTAAAACTCTCTCACTGACTGATTCTCGGCGAAATTTGGTTGAAAAGCTTTTGCTGGAATTTGTTTACTCTCATGACACAGAGACAAAAACTCCAAATCGTTATGCTGAAAATTGAAAGGGCATAAATCATATCTTCCTGTAAAAGCTTCGCGGTTTACCATGCCTATGACAACATATCAGGGCAGTGAAACCAGAAACAGGTTTTCATGATGTGATACACGGGAATTCTCAGGTATTGAAAATGTTTTTACATTAATGCGGGAAATCGGATTGTTAAGGAATGAACATATATTCTTAGTGCTTATTTTCTGATTATATTGTTTTATGTATTTTAGTAATAAAGGCTTGTAAAGCAAAGCCAGAAAAAAATGTCAGAGTGCAAAGGAACCAAAACATGAAACTCTCTTGAACGCTCGCTATACACGGCTCTTCTAACTAAGCCTCTGTTAGGACCGTTATTCACAACATGACAGTCATGTGAGCCAGGTGTATCTTTGAAAAAAAGGACTAGCGCTAAATTGAGTTTTCAGACTTTCTTCCGAGTAATTTAAATATGTCTCGATGGTGGCCCTATACGGGTGAGTTGAACTGGCATGAGAAATCAGACTTTCACCCAGAGTCACATCACGTGAGAAAATGGTATTTAAATGGTAATTTATAATTCCGACAGGAGCGTTGGCCGCGATATCAGTGCCGTCAGCGTTTGTTATTTTCAGCCTTAAACTCAACAATGTGTCATTTAATGCAACCCGTTTCCAGGCATGTAAAATTCCAGAGGTCCCCTGTCTGTCATTGCCGATACTGGTAAAATTTCTGAATAACTTTTGTCTTCAATTTAAAACTGAGTCAGCAGTGCTGTAAAGAGATCCAATTCGCTTAAGGTGCACTCGCTTGATCGCTCGTGAAGTATAGACATTCTTGGTTTTTCTTAGTTAGAAAATATCTTGCTTAGACTTGCGTCCTGTTCATCTCGCGGTTTTACCCGTTTGTCTCTTTTTGACACTTTTTTTCAGCTTTTTAAACTCTGTCAGTCTTTGACCAGGTGGGTGATTTAAGGGCCTACGCAAGATTATGCTTAACCCAGAGCCCTCTTGACCTGCTACTGTGTCCGCGTGATTCAACTTACTGACAGCTGTAGTCAGCATGTCTGAGGCTATGTTCTTGACAGCCGTCTTCAAATGAGGTTTTGCGACACTTAGCCCTCACTTTACAAACGGAGTGACAAATCTGAACAATTTTGAGAAAATAGATGCTATGCCGCACCCATAAATTGCCGGTGCACCTGAAAACCCGGGAAAACCGTTACCAGCCTGGAATTCGTAATACAGTACAAATCGAGCATTATCCATGTTTTTTATGAAGTATGACAGATCCTTGACAAGCCGGAAATGTAGCTTGACTATCGTTTTACTGTAGGTAAAGTTTACGGTTTTGTTCTGATCCGTTTTGATTTCAATATGGATATTTTCGATATGGTTCCGAGCAAGGGGTATGTAGTCTGGTTTGTTAAAGCTCTGTGTAATAATATCTCCGTAACGACGCTCTATTTTGACAGCACACAGCAGGAGGAGTAGCTGTCGCCAACCAGCTGGGGTGTGGCAATGTCAGAATAACAATAGAAATGATAACACCACGCCTTTATGCCCGCAGGATATGGTGCAAACTTGCGCTCAAATCGTAGCAAGGACCCGGGTGTGACACCAAGCATATATGCAAGGGGTGGGTAAAATCTGAGATGATATACTCCATCAGATGTGAATTCAAACTTTTTCACAATTTGGTTATATTTCAGGTAAATATCAGACTCGATACATCTAAGGCAGGCCTCAAGCTCTGATCTCAAGATGTTAGGATCTTGATAAAAACCAGCGTGTATTTTTGTCTTAACCACGTCATCGGGCTTCTGCTCTGCATCAATCTTTTTCCTCCATTCAAAATATAGCTTATCATTCGGAATATTGAACCATGTATAGGGTGTCCCGAATTCGAAAATGTGGCACAAAAACAAACCAATGGAGGCCCAGTAGAGTGCAATCAGATGAAGAGTTTATTAAGAACACACGCGTGGGAAGAAGCACACAGCATCACATCAGCAGACTTCTCCGCCCAAAAATACACACAATACACACAATGGCTTTTATAATGTCAGGGTTTGTCGCCCCTTCTCGCGTTACAAGAATATAATTTGTATCTTAAGAACATTATTTGCATCTTTTACAGACAATGATCAATTTTAAGAACTAAATGCAGACACAGACGTTCCTCTTTCTAGCATCTTCTTCCAAATATGTCAAAGGAGTTTGCAAAGAAAAGCGTCTGGACTTCTTTAAGTTGCTTGAAGACGTTTCACCTCTCATCCGAGAAGCTTCTTCAGTTCTAAGGTCAAATGGCCGAGAGTCCCAGATTTAAACCCAGTGGGAGTATCCCCCCAATGAGGGACAAAGGACCCCCTGGTGATCCTCTAATCACATGCGCCAAGGTGTGAAAGCGGGTGTGGGACCTAATCAGCCAGGGTTTCGGGTGAGCCCATTGTGAAACCTGGCCCCACCTTGTCATGTGAATTCCTGAGGTCAGATGGCCCAGGATGTGAGTGGGCGTTAAGGCGTCTGGGGAGGGAACTCAAAACTGGATTATAGATGGCAGACAGTTGGTGTCGTAAACCACCGCCTCACAGTGGACATAGATGGCCTCTTTCCAAAGGGGCCATCTATGTCCACTGTGAGCGACCATCTTTGAACAGAGGCGGTGTCACCGCTCCGGGGTCCACTGCCCTTGTGATTACCTTTTCCAACAATCCTCTGGCACAAGGAATGAGACAACAACCGCAGGTGACCAAAATACCTAGAAAAGCAGCAATAGAAAGCATTGCAGACATCACAAACCCTTTCCATTGTCCAAACACAGATGTCATCCAGCCCTCCAGTGGATTGTCGATTCCTGAATGCTCATGCATGGTTTTGGACAGAGTCTTTAGCCCTTCCAGAGCTCGGGTTACTGAGCCGTCTGGGCCAGTGTTGTTCGTGATGCAGGTGCAGCACAGGTCACCAAACATGGCACACACGCCCCCTTTCTCCGCCAACAACATGTCAAGGGCCATTCTATTTTGGACCCCCATCAGCGAGGTCGGACCCAACTGTTCTACTAACCCCTCCATGGCATCTCTGGTTAGGTTAGAGAGTCACAGCACATTATAATGAACATAGTTTATCCTGTCTACATTCTTGTTTGGGGTCACTGGGAAAAGGGGAGAAATTATTGGTAAATTTTCAAAGCCAGCTGCCACTTGGTCCACTAGTTTATATTCATTTGGAACTCCCCTGGGCACTCCTATTGAGTCAATCCAGGTAGGTCAATTCATTCTGGGGTCATATGCATGTATCTCCTGTGTCCCTCTCTTTGCCAAAATGTGTCTCTTACGTCTGGCTGCCAATGTGCGTCTGTTTCTTTGTGGTATGACTTTTACTTTGTTCCCAATTAGCATCAGTGGAGCACCTAGTCGCTCAATTGCGCACGTCCCTGCACTTCCCAGAGGAACACGAACCAAAATAGTTTTCTGCCCACAGTAATAATACAGCCCACTTCTTGCCCATGTTCCAATCACAGTGCTTGAGTCACTTCTATTGTTGGTGGACCTCCCCGTGAGTGTTACAGAACACCAGCTGGGGTCAATCTCTCCCATCTTGTATCTTACCTTATCTGTAGAGAACTTAAAGCACGTGTAGTTCTCTTTTCTCGGCATGAATGGTCCTACTTGTGTCTGCTTGTCAATCAGTGGGAATACACTGGCTCAAATTGAGCAGTTGCCGGTGCTCACCGCCTCCCTAGTTAATCGCAACATGCAGTCGTAGCCCCACTTGTCCTCTAGATACAGTGGTGCGGGCTCCGTGAACAAACGCAGCCTAGCTGAAGCACAAGCGACACAATCTGATACCTGTTGTTCTTTAGCATTTTGAGCCACACAGTCCAGCCACAGGTTACTGTCACTGAAACCGGTGACACGCTCAATTAAATCCTGAGGCTTCAACCTAGTGTAATCCACCGTCAGGACTCGTCTGCCTTTTGGTTCTTGCTCCTCTGATGCGACAGTTGATGATTCATTTCCCCATTGTCCTGTAATGTTTGGGACAGAGTTTATTGTGCTGTTAATCATGTGTGTTACAGTTTTTTCTATTACCGGCTTGGATTGACTAAGTTTACTCTAATTACCACTATTGGACCAGTTCCCGACACGTCTACCCCAATTACCAAATAAAACACACCTCCCGGGCTTTCTGATTTGGGCAGGGAGCTCCATGGTCCTAGAGAAAGTGTGATAGGGTTTTGTGTAGTAGAAAAATCCCTCTGGATTGCTATTCCCTTCAATCCTTCAGGCACATGTGGCTGCCACCCTACTCCTGTCCAAATTACCACCTTCCCCCAGCCAGGGGCGCACCACTGCCCGGCGGTATATGACCCCAGTACAGGGCGAACCTGTGGGAGCAAATGGGAGCATTTGTTGCTGTTCTGAAGCCTGCTCTCTTCCACTGAGCAAGTTCCACGTGAGCTGCCCCAAAAGCATAGGCTGAATCACTCTCATATTCTTGGCCAGTCTCAGGGCTCGAGTCAGGGCTATTACTTCTGCTCTCTGGGCTGACTGTTGCCCCTCAATTCTTCCAGCCTCTTTAATCTCATATTGCTTTCCTTTTCTGCAGACCACAACGTAGCCTGCTTTCAGTCCTTCTTCATCACGATGGCAGCAGCCGTCTGTGAACCAGTCCTCAGCTCCCGGAATAGGTTCCGCTTTTAAGTCTTCTCTGACTTTTTCTTCAGCTTCAGCTTTTTTGGCGCAGTTGTGTGGTTCCCCTGACCCCATTAAATCTGCCATATTGATTCCTTCATGTGTAAATGTCAGATTTGGAGCATCTAGCACTTTACTCAATCTTTGTTGTGTCAGTGGTGTCATGGTGAATGCTTGTGAGTTCACGTACGCCACTACACTGTGTGTGGTGAGTACTTTTAGTGGATGTTCTCTCACTATGTGTGCTGTTTTCTGGATTATTTTTGCTACCCCAGCTGCGTGTTGTGTGCATGTGGGATGCCTTGCTTCTGTTGGATTTAGTCTTATGCTGACATACATAAGCACATCTCTGCCTCCCCCCTTTTTCTGAAACAACACACCGTTTACGATTCCGTGTGTTTCAGAAACATCTAGGTAGAATGGTTCGTCGTAATTGGGTGTGGCCAGGTCTGTGGCTCTTGACAAATCTTGTTTCAGTGAAATGAACGCTGTTTCTGTAGCCGGCGTCCAAGGCAATTCAGCCTTAAGGTTTCGAACGCCCACCTTCTTTATCAGGTCCCTTAACGGGGCCGTTTTACCCGCATAGTTAGGAATGAACTGTCTGCTGTAACCTGTCAGGCCAAGAAAGGAGAGGAGTTCCTTTACAGTTCCTGGTTTAGGGTGTGTCAGAATTTGGTCTCTGTGTGTGTTCATTAAACCCACTGATCTGTGTGCGATTACACGACCCAGAAATGTTACTTCTGGTCTCACTAACTGCAGTTTTTCTTTACTTACTTTGAAGCCACATTCTGCCAGTCTTTTCAGCACTACAAGTGATGCTGCTGTACAGGCCACTGCTGACGGGGCTGCAATGAGGAGGTCATCAACATACTCTATCAGTGTACATCCCTCAGGCAGTTGACATGGTGACAGGGCCTCTTTCAGTACCTGATTGAAAATGCCTGGGGACAGTGCAAAGCCTTGTGGCAGACGTGTGTATCTGTACTGCTGGGCTCTGTATGTGAATGAGAAAATGTCCCTGAGTGACTCGTGTAGAGGGAGACAAAAGAATGCATTTGCAAGGTCAATGCATGTGAACCACTTTTGGTCCCACGTAATAGCTGTTAGAGCTGTGTATGGGTTAGGTATGGGCACACTGTCAGTACGTAGCATGGCATTTATGGCCCGTAGGTCATGTGCCATGCGGTACTTCCCTGTCCCATGTTTCTCCACTGGCAAAATTGGTGTGTTCCAAAATGATTCTGAGGGCTCAAGCACACCTACTTCCAGTAGCCCCTCGATTGTTTCAGCAATACCTTCTTCTGCTTCTGGTTTGTGTCTGTACTTTGGTCTCCAAATTGGTATTTCCGACTTGAGCTGGAACAGCGCGGGTGAACATGTTGCCAGACCCATGTCCGTGGGTCCAGTGGACCACACAGTGTCTGGCAGCTTTGATAGTTCAGCAACTGCATCAGGATGGTCAGTTCTCTCTCTGCCATGTGTTCTGGATATTTCTCTATGTTCTAAAACCACCGCATCGTTAGACAGACAGGTGATTCGGTACGTTTTACACTTTGGTGTGTACCAGACGTTCGGAATTTGAGTGCCCGCTTGACCATTGATCCCAGTTCCTTCGCCTGATGACCTTCATGGACCGCCAGTGTGATGTGCGGGGCCGAATCAGAGCCCATTTTGCAAGCAGGCAGTTGTTCATCCGTTAATTTGACGGCCGCGGCCACCCCTTCAGGCCCGACATATATGTTATGTGAGCGCACGTTCCAAGTCTGACCTTCAAGTTCACACTCGAAGCGTTCCCTGTACACATCATCGTCTTCCCTATCGTTAAACAGAGTGACGTGGTATGGATCGCGTGGTGGGGAATACACCGCAAGACTCATGATCCAGGGTCTCCACAGTTCATATTGTCTCAGAATGCCCTCTTCGACCAGCCGCCCCCAGTTAATGTCAGCTGTCGCTGGCTCACAGTCCTGCACCAGATATTGGTTCTTTGAGTCTGTTCCCAGGCACGCAAGCTGTGTTCCTCCTGGCAGAGTCACAGTTAGTCCATCTGCACAACACATGATAGTGGCTCCCAGTTTAATGAGCAGGTCCCTGCCCATTAGATTCACAGGCACTTGTGGGGAGACCACATATCTGTGCTTCAAAATCTGTTTTCCCAGCTTGGTCAGAGCTGGGTCTGTAAGTGGCAGAGTCATTGGAACCCCAGAGAAACCCACCACACTCACCGTGTGGTCGGAGAGTGTTGCACTGCTTAGTGTCGTTCTCAGTGTTGAGTAAGTTGCCCCAGTGTCCACTAGAAAGGTCAGTTCAGCAGCTTCTACGGTCATGGACAACATGGGATCTGCCATCCCCATGTTGTCTGGTTGTCTCTGTGGGTCCTGTCAGTACTGCTCGTCCCAGCCCCAGTCTGCCACTGGATATTGGGCGACTGGTGCTGCGCTTGGATTTGGTGCCTGGTGTCCTCCTCTGTAGACACCTCTGCCCCTTTGAGGTCCACGTGCCTGGGGTCGGTAATCTCGCTGTTGTGGGCTTTAGGCCGGTGCAGGACATTCCTGAGCCCAGTGTCCTTCACCTCCGCATCTGAAGCAGGCATTCCAAGATGGTGTTATGGGATTCCCCGAACCACGAGCTCTCGGTCCTCCTCTCCAGTATCCACCACGCCCTCTGAGCGAGTGAGTTGCCCCCCAATTTTCTGCGGGTCATCTCTGCCTTGGCGTGTTTTCGGTCCATCGGTCATCAGGGTACAGGTTGGGATCAAGATCTGGCCAATCAGGCGTGGGATCAGGCTGTGGTCTGGCCACCATCATTGTTTTATTTGATTCCTTTGTCTCTTTTTTCTTCACACTGTATTTTTCACGAGCTTCACTCAGCTGTAGCTTCAACAGTTGGGCTTGTGTGTCTTCTAATTCTTTTTTCTGTTTGTTCACCTCGTCCTGCTCCAGCTGTAGTCTATGCACGACGTGTCTCTCCCACTGAGTCGAGTCTGCAACTGAGAAGTCTGGGTTCTTTTCTAAGTCACTTGTGACCCTGACTGGCAGCCCCTTCAACACCGCTACGCGAAACCACGCTCTGTGCTCTCTTTCTTGGCCTGGGTGGATGCCTGTTTCTGACATCCATTGTTCTTTTGCTCTTTCTAAAAATTCCCTGGGTGTGTATTTTGGGTCCCAGATAATCTTTGGTATGGACCCTGAGTTTGGTGTCATGTATTTTTCACGAACTGCATCATCTAGTGCGTTCTCAACTCTGCTATATGGCACATCATTTGGATATCTTGTGGTTCTGGCTATCTCCTCTACGTCTGCTAAGCCTCTGCCTAACATACATCTACCCCCGATTGCCCTGAAATCGCCTATCGCGAGCTCTTCCCCTTCTGTTAAGGTTTTCAACTTTCTTAGCCAAGCTGCCCCTCCCTCTGTTATGGGTGGAAGCTGTTTAACCAGCGCTTCCAAATCCCTTACATTGTACGCTCGGAACACTGCTTCTTCTTTTGGACCCATCGCTAGGGGCATCGCGAATTTCATCACATCATGCTTTCCATCGCCTGTGAACATGGACTGCCGGGTCGGTCGCCCAGTCTGCTTCGTGGCTCCTCTGTTGGCCTTCCTGGGTTTCTGCTGATTAGAGCTTGTCAGAATAGCACGTGAGCGCAAGTTTTTCACGGTCAACTCGGGGTTATGTTCGTCGGCAGTGTTCTCAGGATTTCCTGGCTCCTCTTCTTCGGATAGCTCGTTCTCTTCATCCATTTCATCCCGGTTTTCCTTGAATACTCTTTCCTGTACGTCCGCGACTATTCTCAAGATTTCTGACAGAGCAGTTTTGTTTTCACACATTTCGCCATGCACTTGTCCCTTCCACTGGCCCCTCTTCGGGCCAGCCTCCTTATGTGACTCATGTTGCTCCTTTCTCCCTGGGTTAGGCAAAGGGGTGTACTGCACGTTCCGGAGCTCATCTGCTGGCAATGTCATATTATCTGTTCCTGGTGTGAGAGAGGTTCTGCTCTGTGCCACCTTCTGTCTCGTGGCTGAGTTCACACTGTGGTTATCCTCACTTCCATCTTCCTCTTGTGTGTCTAGTGGTTCTAGCTCCATAAGGTCCACCATTTGGGAAGGTAAGGTTGGGCCTACAGCTCTGGCTGAAGCTCCCTGTGTCCCTTCCATAGGCATGTTCTGTGACATCCGTATTTGCGCACCAGGTGGTTGGCTTGTGGGTGGGGCTCTCGGCAAATTGACATCTGCAAACCCACTAATCACCGTGCCAATTTGCCCATCTGGCCCTCGCACTTCCCCTCCTGAAAAAGACATGACAGGGAGTGCATATGGTGGGGGAGGCGGGGCAGTGGGCACCTTTGTGGCACAGTGATATATTTGTGGTGGTGGGTACATCCTGACATTGTCTCCCATCAATTCAGGTGAGGTGAAGACTGGTGTGTAAGGTACTAGTAGCTGTGCGCGGGCGAGCTCCAGTTCCCCCTTCTGTGTGGACAGAGTCTGTATCGGTCCTTCTAGCTTCTTATTTACCTGTTGTAGATCCTGCAGTGATTTCATTATACTCACCATCTCTTCATTTCTTTCCTTCTTTACCTCCTTTTGCTCGGCAGGTTCAGTTTTCTCCACTTCCTCTTTCATCCAAGAGGAAATTCCTTGACACATTATTATCCATTTGCAGCACTTTCCATGATCCTCTGTCAATGTTCTCATCTCTGCTTTAGTTTTCCTGTTCACTGAGCGCCCCAGTGTTTCTTGCTGCAGGTCCTTTAATCTTCTTTCACAGTTTTCGCCTTCACTTTTGAAGACCACTTGTAGAGGTTCTCTGTCCTCCATAGTTTTGTTTTGAGCCACGCAGAGTTTTTTCACATATTCTTTCATGGCTCTGAATTCTTTGTCTGCTGCCTTAGTTGTTCCTGAACAAGCCGTGTGAATGGCTTTGTTTAATTGCTCAACTTGATCCTTCAGTGGCTTGTAAATTTTCTGTCCACTGGGTGTCGCACTTGAGCTGTCCGCCATCTTGTTTCTCTGAGCTTCACAAAATGGCTGCTGTTTGACTCCACCTCACCAAGTTCCTCGACGGGATTTCCTGTTTGCTGTCAGAAGCAATGCAGCTGCTTCAACAGTCACTTCCTCTTTTCACTCCCTTGGTGAAACACAATAGTCAACCCAGCAATCTCAATGCTGCATTCACCTTAAGTATGCACAAAACCAGCCACAATTATCAGCTCAACAATCTCAATATTGCATTCACCTCATGAATGCACCAAACCAGCCAGTTATTTGCTGAAAACACTCACAAAGTCTGAAAGTCACTCACTTTGTTCTCTCAGTTCTTTTAATTCAGCTCCACACAGCTGTTCACTGAGAAAGAGGAACTAGGTCCAGTCAGCCAAGAGACTGAGCAAATCTACAACTCTCTGCTGGTTCAAAAATAAACAAAAATGTCAAACTCAAGATCCACTATCTCGAGTTCAACATCCAGTATCTCAACACTGTATATTGTCATAGAAATCAATAAGGAATAAGTCAACATAATCTGTACTGTAAAAAGGGGAAGTAGGCCTCGGCCTGTTAAGTGCACAGTTACAGTGAGAAAGGGAAAGAGGAACTGAGCTGCACCCAAATACTGTCTATGTGATTGTAATGAAAAAGAAAACCACCCAGGAATTACTTTATTTTATGTATAACGAGATTCACTCGTAACAACGCCCCAAAATCACATCTAAAAAAAAACCACTCATTCCATGTGCTCAGCCAGCTCCCAATTTCTGGTGCCTATTGCTTCATACAGTTCAACTAAACCCCGAAATCGCCTGAAACAGTAACGGAGGAATTATTCGAAATCTTCCTCTCTTACTTCATAAAAGAAGGTGACTTCGTAAGGTCTCTCCACTATCTCACAGTAACAAACAACATCCGCATTCAGGAGATCCCCTTCCCACGTGAATTCAATTTTCATAGATCCAAAAGTAAGCATAGTATTTCCCTAATCAAAAGCAAAACCGGGCCTCACCCAGTAATTCTTAATCCAACCTCTAAGTGAAAACAAAAAACAATTATATCATTTAAAATGTATACTTTCCACTTAAATTAGTAATCTGAATCGCTCTCACAATTATTGTTGTTATTGTGATTTAATCAAAATACTTCTTATGTTGAAACTAAAAAGAGGAAGTAAACCACTCCCAATTTAACTGCATATGCTGTTGCTGAACAACACACACACGCACACGCACACACACACACGGGGCAATTCTTCGTGGATCATTTATCAACATTCAAACCCACACTTTCAGCATTGATTATTCTTCTGGACCTCAGTACATCCAGCAACATTCAAGGAAATATATTAACACCATCACAGGTTTATTTCTTTGCCTTTTCAGACCGCGGCGGGTCCGATAATGTCAACACAATTATATTCCCAGAACTGCACAAGTAATTCTTCATTTATGTCACAATATTGAAAGTCCTATTAACAACATATGCTTTGATTTTCCTTCAAAATCAATTTACCAAGGAACTCAAAATCATAAGTGACTCGGTTCTCTAAGATTCTGAGCCACTTGAACACCTTGACAACACCAGGTGTTCTTCTGTCGGACTTCCACGTCCGAAATTACTCATTTTACTGACAGATAAGTGTATCCCAAAATGATCCTCTTGATCATTAGCTATTTTTAACCGAGGCCACAACTCTCGGCAGCGCCACCTGGAGTATGACCACGCCGGGTCTCCTACCAAACGTCTTCAGTAGGGAGGAGTTCTCCAACTCGTGGCTTGACACTTATTAAACCATAAACTGACCAGTAACCTCTTATATTGTCTTCTTCTTAATCACACATCTCACATGATCTCTTTTCTCTTCTACCATGAAATCTCATATTATTTATACTCACTACTGTCATACTCAAAGTTTCATTATCCTTACTTCAAAGCTTCTCATTACTTCAAAGTTTCTCATTATTACTGATAAAACTCAAACAGAAATAAACCAGTAACTCCTTGACCACAATTTTAGAATAACAATCCAATCCAGCACAATTTCAGTTTAAGAGGTTTGTGCCTTACCTTTAGAAGGGCGCCCTTTGTAGTCAAAGAATCACTGGAAATGTCTGTCCGTCTGACCACTCCCTGGCCTCGGCAACCTCCGAAAAACACCTCTATTGCGCCAACAAATCCCGGACGAGCCCCCAAAAACTGTCCCGAATTCGAAAATGTGGCACAAAAACAAACCAATGGAGGCCCAGTAGAGTGCAATCAGATGAAGAGTTTATTAAGAATACACGCGTGGGAAGAAGCACACAGCATCACATCAGCAGACTTCTCCGCCCAAAAATACACCAACAATGGCTTTTATAATGTCAGGGTTTGACGCCCCTTCTCGCGTTACAAGAACATAATTTGTATCTTAAGAACATTATTTGCATCTTTTACAGACAATGATCAATTTTAAGAACTAAATGCAGACACAGAAGTTCCTCTTTCTAGCATCTTCTTCCAAATATGGCGATGATTTCAGGCCCTGAAGGTCCCCATGGACTTGTTCTCGTCTTTGGCACATCTTCTGTCACCTGTTACTAAGCAAACTCACATGCAACAAGAAGCTGATACATTCAGGCCTTTGCTCAAGCCTGTTTCTAGATTATATGTATTATATGTGTTTTGTAGGTGTGTAAGCAGTTTTTAACCTTCTATAGCTCCAAGTCACTTACACAATAGATCGTCCGGACATCGCGCCGAACGAGGCTTACAACCTTTAATTAATTGACTGAGCTTCAACTCTTTAATAAGCACAGAATGCAATGTGTGTATATAATGATTATGGCTGCACCTGTAATAAAAGGTTAATATGGTGCCAGTATATTTAAACATCTTAATGCCGTCTTAATGCTGTATGGTTATGTTATTAATGTAATGTTAATGATGTAGATTATATCATAGCAGTACAATAATTTCTTTAATTCCACAAGGGATAGGAAATTTCAGTGAGAGCCACCTCCAAGGCCCCATCGAGATGGAGATGGTGGGCAAGATCCACACGGAAACTGCTACTGGTGTTATTTTTAAATACATTTAGGCTTGCGTTTGAAGGTAGCGTTACGTAAAGCCTTGCGACCTGACAGTCATGCTTATCCTGATACCAACATGAAATGAGGTCCAGGGTTTTTATTTTAGGTTTTTAAGCTAACTGGCTTTGATCCAGGTATTGAACTTTTTAGGACCAGTTCCCCCATTTGACAATAAAATGCATTTTCCCTCTCTGTTTACGTTTTGACAGAATTTTCTCTATATGATACAGCTTACCCTGAACCAGATTGATTTTCTGCAGCTCATTGTCATGGCTGCGGTGGCAGACGTGTGGTGAGTGTGAGAGAGGACCCAGACGCTGGCACTGGCTTGGACGTGAGCAAGCTTTATTTACACACTGGTGGCACAAACAGAAACACGGCGAGCAAAACAAAACCTAAATGTGACCTAAACTGGGAATGACTAATAACACTAACCTGAACGGCCGACTCTGGGAGAAAACACAGGGAAGAAACACAGACAGACTAGTGACGAACATGAGAGAACACACACTATAAATACACAGATGGGAACAAGGAAACTACACACAGGAGGAAGGCACAGCTGATTCTGAGTGACAAGACGAGACAGGGAAAATGCAAACCTGAACACACTGGCATAACACACAGACTTTCACAATAAAACAGGAAACTCAAAAGACACGCGAAGAGACAGACTCAGAGACATGGGCTTTACACAGAGACCTGACTACACTAGAGGAGATACACAGGCAGGGAAGACACAGAACAGAGGGAGCACAGAATTAACACTGGGAAGCCAAATAACAAAACCTAAAAATCAGAACTCAGGAAGTACCACAAAACTAGGGAGCTAGAAACACTAGGACAGAAACCAAAACACAAACAGTCACAACCCATGATGAAATCAAAAGTATAAGTACAAAACCAAAAACACTGGGTCACCGACCCAGGGCCATAACACTCATGATCGTAAAAACTACAGATAATTGGCTCCCCATCGTAATCTTTGATTTTATAAACAGGAGGATCCCTAGGTATGCATTGGTCTATAGTAAATATTTCATCTGTGACATTTTGCTCATAGTGTTTATCAAACACACCTCTAACTTTAGACAGTCTCACATGATCTCCCTTTTTAAATTTCATGAGTTTATTTCTGCAACGAATAGGAAAAGTCCCATACAAGTTTTGAAATACTAGCGGCGTGTTGGCTGAATTTACTTGACTCGGGGCCATTTTTATGGAATGGTGCTAACTAGTGTTAAAGCTGTGTCACAGAGTGAGGCTTTTAGATCGCTGCCTGTAGCGAAATGATTTATACCATACTTCTTCATTAAAGATTGAAAACTGGAATTAAAAAATTCCTTACAGCTATCTGTTTGTAGCTTTTCAGGAATTTCGATATCTTTTAAAACTGAGTAAAAAGCCTTCAACAACTGTTTTGTTTTTCTATGGCATTATTTTTGTGCCACTATTCTGAGCGCACGTAAAAAACAATTTGAGTGCACAGAAAAAAAAACTTTTCAGGTGCAAGTGTTGCATTTTGAGGAGAAATTTATTTTGAGCGAAGAAAAGCTCGCTCAGTTTTTGCATTTGCGCTTGCTCGCAATGCGTTGCTTGCCCTCTCAACATTTCTGCCCGTGCACGTTCAGCTCTTTCTGTACACCGTTATATTTGTGTCACAAAACTAACCAATCACAGACTTGGATGCAAAAAATTCTGATTGGCTGTTTTGGTCTCCATCAGCTCGAAATGACGAAATGCAATATCCCAGAATGCATTTCGTCCAAAACTCAAACGAGGCAGTGGCTGAGGAACGCAGACTGGCAGTTTGAAATATTACTCTTTCTGGATGAGAGGTGAACGTCTTCAAGCAACTTAAACAAGTCCAGACGCTTTTCTTTCCAAGCTCCTTAGACTACCATTAGTTTAGTGATTTCCAAAACAGCCATGGGCAGTAGACTTTTCACCTCGTGCTCCTCAGTCAAAGTCGGCCGATGGTTCTTTCCGGGCTTGCGGAAAAGAGGTCGGAAGACAGGATCACCTAAAGCCCAGAGCTCCTCGAGCTTAAGCGAGGCATCGGACCCTGAAGACTCGCCGGTGGTCTGGTCTGGGGATTCCCAAGGGAGAGTCGCGAGGCCAGGGTGTAAGCTCCAACCTTGAGGGGATAATGGTGGCGGGGTCTCTGGAGGTGATGAGGCCAGAACTGGTGGTGGGCTCTCCGGAGGTGGTGTGGCCACATGTGCTGGCGGGCTCGGTGGCGGCATAGTCTCAGCGGAAGGCTCAAACCAGGCGTGAGCAGCAGCAGCAGGGGCTCCGAAGCTGTCCTCAGTAAACATTGTCGGATGGTCTGGAGAAAACTGAGTGTTGCGATTTTTAAAAGGAGTGGCGGAGGAGGCGGGGTAAGGGGCCAGATGAGGGGTGTTGCTAACTCGAACGTGTCTGCAGTTTTCCCAACAAAAACATTTCCACAGAATTCTGGCTCAGTTTAAACAGTTCTACGAATTTTGCACCTGTCTCAGGTGAGGCTCAAAACAGCCCAGTCAACCGATGTTAAGGCATTCCTTGGTGTTAGTGGGCCATAATTTTCACCGGCTTTGAGTTGGTAGAAATAGAAGTCGCTCTCTCTGAAATTGAAGGCATAGCCCCAAAAACCTCCTGAGCTCAGATGGAATCTCTCTTCGAGTGGATTAGCGGGTGCTGGTTGAACCCTGCAAAGATGCAGTCGTGTGACTTGTGATGGCGTCGCGGAAGCCCTGTAGCTGGTTACACGGGTCTGGGCAAGCAAGGTCAGTTTGGCAGTTCTGAGATCTATATTGTTAACACTAGATTTACTATCCTGCGCAAATTTGCGTAACTTCCCTAAACCCAATACCCCCTAGAATTACTGGCTTTTTTATTTTCTGGTGCAAGTCCCGAGGTGTTAAGCACCCCTGCTGAGATTTTCACAGGTCGTCAGCTTGTTTCTCCTACAGCTTTTGTTGTGCTAACCACCCATTGTCCTTGAGGCCTGGCACATTTGCATTTGCTCACTCAGAGTTGCTCAGATCCAAGGCAGGCCAAACCTCTGTGTTACAACTTTCAGAAATGCCTGATAGAAATGCTTCAACTTACTCATGAGATTTTGACCACATTTTTTGCGGAAGTCACAACTATACTGAATGCACGACCGTTGTTGCCAGCTGCAAGAAATGCTTGGTAGGGAACAGCTGTTCCCTACCAAGGTTCGTTTCAAAGTTTGATAGACTTTGAAATAAAACAGACTTGTGTACCCATATATTGTGAATGTCTGTCTTTTGTATGTAGGTTGTAACACAGAGGTTTGGCCTGCCTTGGATCTAAGTAAACAAATGCCAAATGCCAAACACACACACACACACACACACACACACACACACACACACACACACACAGCAAATCTGCATTTATTTGTCCCACAAGTGGAAAATCTGCATTGTCATTGCAAAAAAGTGGACAGAGCAAGGTATAGAAAGTGCACTATACAAACAATCTGGAAACATAAATATGGACACGTGTATTCAAAAATATTGGTGGATGTATACACACACACACACACACACACACATATCTATCTATCTACGTGTGTGTGTGTGTATGTATATATATATACATACACACACATACACATATACATATATATATAAAGTATAACTAGACTTTATGGTTTAAGTTCATGAACTTATGGCATTCATTTCAATCCTGTTTGTAAGAGCAATCATGTGTCCTGTTGGTGCCATTGTGGATTGCTGGTCAGAAAGTTTTCTGGTGCCACTAATCAAAGAGACAATGCCCCGAGATAGATTCATTTCAATTATGCAACACCTTCGATTTGATGACAGGGACACGCGGGCAGAACGGGTGAAAACAGACAAATTTGCAGCGATCTCCGACATCTGGACACGCTTCAACGAGAACTGTGCTAAGAGTTTCACTCCAGGGGAACACATGACCATAGATGAACAGCTGTTCCCTACCAAGGTTCGTTGTCCATTCACACAGTATATTGCAACCAAGCCAGACAAATTTGGGATCAAGTTCTGGATGGCCACGGATTTGGACACCAAATATGTCTGCAGTGCATCTCCTTACTTGGGAAAGGACCCCAGTCGTCAGAAGGGAGAGAGGCTGGCAGAGAACGTGGTCATGAAACTGATGGAGCCGTTTTTGGATGATGGAAGAAATGTCACAACGGACAATTTCTTTACTTCACTGTCACTGTCGCACAGACTGCTGCAGCGCAAAACAACATTACTGGGCACGGTGAATAAAGTCCGGCGTGAACTTCCTCAACTTGCAAAAGATACTGCAAAGCGAGAGGTATTCTCCACTTCAGTGCTTTTACAGTGTGGTGTAGACGTGTTGGACCAAATGGCACGGATGTATTCTGTAAGATCAGCAACACGCAGGTGGCCAGTAGCGGTTTTCTACAATATGCTGGACCTGGCGGCAGTGAATGCCTACATTTTGTACAAGGCATGTACAGGGTGGACAGGCAAAAGAAGATTGTTTCTGCGTCTTCTAGCTCAGCAACTTCGTTGCCGATTCATGCAGCACAAGGAAATCTTAGCACAGAGGCAGGCTGCTGCAGCTGCTGTGCCAGGGACTGTAAAGACAACGCAGTGCCAGGTGCAAGAGAGCTGCAACAGGAATCGCAGCAGATTTACCTGTGCAACATGTAAGAAATTCACCTGTGCCAAATGCAGGGATGATGGACACTGGGTCTGCAAACCCTGTAAAGTTTGAAACACTTTGAAATAAAACAGACTTGTGTACCCATATATTGTGAATGTCTGTCTTTTGTATGTAGGTTGTAACACAGAGGTTTGGCCTGCCTTGGATCTGAGTAAACAAATGCCAATATATATATATATATATATATATATATCTATATATATATATATATATACATAGTTATACACACAGACACATCTATATCATATATACACACACACATATATATATATGTATGTATGTATATATATATATATGTGTGTGTGTATATATGATATAGATGTGTCTGTGTGTATAACTAGACTTTATGCATATTATATAAGGTGTGGCTATATAAATATATAAATATATGTACAACTCTGTGTATATATGTTTATGGACAGGCATGCAGGCAGGTAAGGAAGGAAAGCAGCCTTGCAGGGAAGGAAAAACTTGAGTCTCTCATGGTTAGGGGTTGGGGGAGGGTGTGTTTGCACAACAAAAGCAGGAGAACAATGGAGCTGACGACCTGTGAAAATCTCAGCGGGGTGCCAAGAGGTGTTAAGGTCGGGGGGAATTTACGCAAATCTGCGCAGGCCAGTAAATCTAGTAGTAGGGACTTGCACCAGGGAAAAAAGGCTCAGTAATTCTAGTGTTAAAGGAAAGACAGAAAGTCTTTTTCTTTTTGTAGGGGAAAAAAGAGCTAGGGTTTGTTAACTAATTTCTCAGTTAAATTGAAGCGTAAATATTAAATTATTTATTCTGAGTCTGACCCCGGCTCGGAACCTATCGCAGAGACCCTAAAATCAGACCTGTTCCCGATTGGCTGTGTCGTGCCCACCCACTGATATCTCATTGGTAGCGATGAAGGTAGGCACGCCTCGAAGGCGGCGCTGTTGTGGGCTCAAAGTTTCTACACGAGCTAAGCAGCATTTGGGAGCTGAGACGGGGAGTAAGACAGTCAATTTACCCTGAGGGCTGGATGTGATGAGAAGAGGGATCCTGTGAAGAAAGACTATGGCTTTTTTAGGGAGATCCCTGTTAATATAGATAAGGTTTGGGGATAGAGGGGAGACCATAGGAAGCTATCGGATGGGGGCTAGGAGTGGTGTGAGCTTGAACGAAGATGGAGGGATTTTTCAGGAGAACCCTGTTAACTTGCCTAAGGTTTTGAGGTTAAAGGGGAGATGCTGTGAGCTTATGCTCGGGGGATTTTTGGGATGATGAGAGTTTGTGACTCGGACTTTGATTCTGAATTTCCTAGTTCGGATTAAACAAATGCAAATAAAATGTAATAAACTTTTCCATGGTGGCATGCAGCCTCTATCTCTCGCCATACTGTTACAAAAGCACAAGTTTAACTAAGCACTTTATTATGGTAAATGGCGTGTATTTGTATATCACTTTTATGGTTTAAGACATTTTCACACACACACACACACACACACACACACACACACACACACACACAAACAAGCACGACGGGCCCATAAACAGATGGCATTTTATTAGCCATAAAAAGTCATTTTTTTGGTTTAAAATGAGAAAAATGCTATTGGTGATAAAAATTCTATATTTTTCATTATCGTATTTTTTTTGAATTATTTAAAATTAATGAGTTATGAAATATCATAATTTTATTAATGTTATATTTTCATTAATATCATATTTTTATGGCTACCATGTGTTTTATTACTTGCTTTATTACTTCCTAGGTCATAAATCACTTTATTGGGGGTCATAAATCACCCAGTTTGACATAAGGGGTTTAAATCCCTCCTACGGTTCACTTCTATGGAGGACCACAAGAGCCACTCGCATCGAAATAAAGATTTCTGTGCTTAAATAATGAATTGTAGAATAAATTCTGCATTTGTAAATTCATTTTTGAATTCCAATTTAATAAACTGCATTTCAAAATCCTTTTTCCAATTGCATTTCAAAAAACATTTTTGAATTCCAATTTAATAAACTGCATTTCAAAAAACATTTTTGAATTCCAATTTAATAAACTGCATTTCAAAATCCTTTTTCCAATTGCACTTTAATAAACTGCATTTCAAAATCCATTTCCCTTTCCTGTTCGCTCAGGGATTAACTTCTGGATTAGCTGTTGGATTAACAACTTCATTTTAAAAATCGTGAGGCTATTCAAAGTAGCCACACCGTGGGATGTAAGGAGGATGGTTGGACAGAAACAGGCTGTCTGCCTGGATTTTTCTAGCTCATAGCTTCGCCCTGCTACGAAGCGTGTGTGCTTGTACAAAGGCCGTTCAGCCTCGGGATTCAGGCTCGGCTCGACATGGATATGTGAAGAATGAAGGGGCCCTGCAGCGAAACGGAGAGCTAACCTCTGCCTGTTTACACAGTCTGACCACCTGTTGAAGGTAACGTGCTAACGTGGCTAACGCTAGCTTCACCGCACGTAGCGCCGTTATTTTAAGGTCATTTTAGCTGATGAAAGTTTTACGTCGCAGCTGTACGAGCTTGCTACGTGTTTTGTAAGCTGCTGTATATATGATGTATTCATCAAATCCCAGCCTCTAACACAGTGTGCTGAATCTTAGCTTTGAATGTCCAGTATATTCTAATCAGTGCAATTTAAGCATTCACTGAACCTACAGTATTTACACCTGTGTGGCAAATGTGTGGTAAAGACACAGATGATGAAGTTTAATTATTAATATAATATACATCATGAAAAACAAAAGCTGAAATTGATTCAGTTTAGTACTTTTCTCTGTATGCTCTGTGATTATAAAGGCCTTAAATTCTGTGATATATACTGTAAATGATTTTTACAGAGGTCTTAAAGTACTTAAATCACTGCTGATAGTCTGGTTGTTTATATTTTCACGTTTTTGTGTCTGTAGGGCTGTTTGATGACGATTTGGACTCCTCTGGGAGATGAGGACACACCCACATCTGTTCCATACTGCAGCAGTGGATGGTGTTATGGCTCTTGTCCTCCATACACTACACCTACACAGTGCTGCACTTAATGAGTGTCTTTTGAAATTTTTAAAAATTTAGTTAGGCATTGTCTTGGAGCTTAAGTGAAGCACTGTTAAGTGAATATATTCTTATGGTTTATGTTCTCTTACATTTCCTTTTGACAGTTTATTGAGTTTGTACTCAGAATACATACCAAATGTTTTCAGCTATTCATTTGGGTTTCACCAATTTTAATCCAGGCACATCAAATAAAACAGTATTTTTTAATTTTTATTTTGCATCATTAGCTAAATTTTTCTTTCTTTCTTCCTTTTTTTTACAGAATCGACCAATTTATTTAGTTTTCCATTTTCTTTGTCTGTATTTTTGCAATAGTTTACATTTTTCATTGTTTAGAATAAATAAATTATAATTTTATACACCTCAGTTGAAATTTAAAATCACATTGTAAAATGTTCTCCAGTAGTTGATTATTATGTTCAATCTCTGACAGAAAAATAAATATTTAAATCTGTTATTTTCACTTAGGTGTAAAAACAAACTTTTAATCTTGATAGAGATGGTGGTTTATATTGTTTCCTATATGGATATCAAAAGCCATTTACGTCCACTGTGAGCGACCATCTTTGAGCAGAGGCAGTGGTTTACGACACCAACTGTCTGCCATTTATAATCCAGTTTTGAGATCCCTTCCCAGATGCCTTAACGCCCACTCACATCCTGGGCCATCTGACCTCAGGGAATCACATGATAGGGTGGGGCCAGGTTTCACAATGAGCTCACCCGAGACCCTGGCTGATTGGGACCCACACCCACTTTCACACCTTGGCCCATGTGATCAGGTAGAGGATCATCAGGGGGTCCTTTGTCCCTCTTTGGGGGGAAACTCCCACTGGGTTTAAATCTGGGACTCTCCACCATTGACCCTTAGAACTGAAGAAGCTTCTCAGATGAGAGGTGAAACATCTTCAAGCAACTCAACAAAGTCCAGACGCTTTTCTTTCCAAGCTCCTTAGACATCAAATGTTCTAATAAAAAAAAATCTTAGCACAATACTTTTGTTAGTGTTCAACACTTTGAGTTAGAGGATAAAGACATTTTTCTTCTGAGGGACAGTGAGTGAGATTTTTCTTAGTGTTTATTTTTTTTAGATTCCCCATTTTAGGTATTGCTCTGCTTACCTTGTTATTTATGTTTTTTTTTCATGTTTGATATATCTGCCTAAATAAGCAGCAAACCTTCAGTTTAATTCAGTTTTCGTCTCTCTGTGGTCTGCATTTGGGTCCTCATAAAAAAAAAAAAATCACACACGATGTATGCAATTTCTGTTAAAAGAAGTTCTTTGTTACATCAAAAGCATTTTGATTTCCGTTCAGCCTCCTCTCTTTTATCTGAATTCCTTTGAATCTGATTACTTGAACCCTCCATGGCTGTGTGTCCTGTTTCTTCAGAGCTGGCACAGTTTTTCTCCGTTAACATCTGCTTGTTAAAGTCTTTGGATTTGTTATTTTTATTTTCCAGACTCCTGCTTGTGGGTCCTAAACTGCCTGCCACACACAGCGTCCTCACATGTCTCTTATGTTTGTGGTTTTTATCAACAGTGAGAAAGCCTGTCATAACGCATGATGGGATGTGTGTTCTCCTTCCCTTTCACAAAGGATGGTCCCGTGTATCCTCTAATAAAGTAAGTAATAAGGCAAGCATTAAAGCTCCTTTCCTTAGTATTTGCAGAATTGGAACAGGTTTTACTATTGCCTCCACACAGATAATTTTGGGTCACGTCTCTTAGATAGGAACCTTCCTAAGCAAAGTGGAGAGAGCGCTGTCACTTGGTGTTCGCTCTCTTTGCGGTAGAGTATCAGTTCCTTTCCCAACACACAGTGGTGTTTTTGTGTGGCTTATCTACATAGCAATTTAAATAAAAACTTTTATATATCTTCTTATTTCAGTGTAATCCTCACATGCTTCATTCGAAGCACACTCTCTGTGTACTCACTCTCTAATTTATAGCCAAAGTATTCACTCACTGTGTCTTTACTGTTTCGCTAGCTTAGCTTAGCTTAGCTTGTAGCCGACTCGCTAGCAGCATGGCCTCTTCACCTGTCCCTCCTGCACTTTCCTGCTCATTGTGTCAGATGTTTAGTTACTCCTCAACCTCCTTTAGCAGTAATGATACTTAAAAAATCTAGCCTATTTGCAGCTCTGGAGGCTAGGATTACTGAATTGGAGACTCCAATTCCCCTCGAAAAACCCGTAGCTAGCACGGTCCCTGTAACCGAAGGCAGCTGAAGGAGCATAGGCCCCGCTAGCTGTCCCCCTGGCAGACAGCCCCAAGCAGCCAGGAAAACAGGATAGCTGGTTGAGTGTAAGGAGGAAGTGTAGTCTTAAACAGAAGCCAAAGGTACACCACCAACCTTTCCATGTATCTAATTGCTTTTCCCCACTTTGCGACACTCTGACCAGGGATCAAACTCTAATAATTGACGATTCTGTTCTGAGACATGTGAAGCTAGGGACACCAGCAACCATATTCAATTGTCTTCCAGTGGTCAGAGCAGGTGACACTGAGGGAAATTTAAAACTGCTGGCTAAGGGACAACCTAAATCCAGTAAAATTGAAATTCACATCGGCAGTAATAATACCGGTTACATCAATCAGAGGTCACTAAAATCAATCATTTTTAATATTTTCTTTTTTATTATTCAGGTATTTATTAGATTTTGCATATTATAACAACACTACAAAAACACAACAACCAAAACCAAGAAGCAAAAACACAAAAAAAGAATAAGAAAACAAAACAAAACAAAAACAATGAGGTTTTAACATCGGTTGCATTAAGCTCAAATGTCCAAGTCAGGTAGACATGTAGGTGCAAAAATTTTCCCATTGTTCCACCGAAGCTTCCATCACATGATGTAACTTTCCCAACATCTTTTCGCAAGCAACGTTCCCAATCATTCTTTCTTTCCGGTTTTTAAGCGTTGGAGTATGGGAGTCCTTCCAGAATTCCAAAATGACACGGGCAAATGTTACCAATGCAGGGCTTAACACTCTAAACTGGTGTTTATTTGTCTCCCAGTAGACATAATTTAGGTTATCTGGGCAAGTTACAAAGTGTCCATCTCTGCATATAATTCAATACAGTGTTCAAAACTGGAAAAACCAGAGGGCATGTATCAAAGTCCCTTTGGCTCTCTACCAACACCCATTCTATACATCCTTGAAGGAGCATAATAATATCGATTGAGAATTTTGTACTGAATAAATTTCCCCTTGACTTTCCTAATATAAACAGAATCCCCAAAATTTTAATTTTAGGGTTATACCACAAGGAGGCATACTTTTGTAAATATGGCACAAATTTACATTTCTTATGCATCTCCTACCATACCATTTTCAAAAATTTCAAAACAGGATTTTGAATCTTACCCTCCTTATTTACTTTTTGTGATAAAATATCAATTAATGTGAATGGAGATGCAAACTCTTGTTCTATTAAAATCCATTCTATATTGTTTTTCCCTGCCCAGTGTTTGCCTAATCTAGCCATTTCACTAGAGATGCTATAATACGCTATATTGGGCAGGGCTAATCCCCCTTCTTTTTTTGGTTTGCGACAGACAATTAATGTTAATGATGTTTACCACCCTTCCAAAGAAAATATTTTATCCTCTTATTGTAACTTTGCAACATCCGTCACGGGATACACATAGGCATCCTTCCTGTATAGTGGTTGAGTGGTGCTACAACCATTTTTACTGTGTTTAGTTTTCCCCACAATGTCAGATTTAGTTCACTCCATTTACCCAAGTTTTTGTTGATCTTGTTTATTAATTTTCCCATACTGTGAGTCATAATATCCTCAATATTTGTGTTCAATTCAGTTCCAAGGTACTTCATTCCTTTGTCCACAAACTTAATGTTAAAGCCCGATAATAAGTTATGACTACAAGCTGGGGAATCTGGCATCGCCTCTGATTTATGACAATTAATTTTAATGCTGATGCTTAGCCTTGTCCACCCTGGCTGGAAAACTTACACATAGTTTCTGTCTGATTTCTCAGACTTTTTATCTGATTTAATGCTCAGCTCAGATAAAATAATTATTGTGGGTGATTTTAACATCCATGTAGATGCTAAAAATGACAGCTACAACATGGCATTTAATGTGTTATTAGACTCAATTGGCTTCTCTCAAAATGTAAAAGAACCCACCCACCACTTTAATCAGACTCTAGATCTCGTTTTAACATATGGCATAGAAACTGAAAACCCCCTCTTGTCTGATTGTTTCCTGATATCAGAATCAGAATCAGAATTTCTTTAATTTCCTCATTAAAGAAAATAAGAACAACCCTTACACAACTCTCCATTCAATGGCTCTGCTTTCTGAGCTCATGTAACCCTGGTAACTCAACAGCTCCTCTGACACAGCCAATGACAATTAGGGAGCTAAGTCATTTGAATATTATCATCTGATTGGATTGAATCTCCTCTTTCTGTGACAGACCATAGTCCCACCCCCTCACTGCTAGCTAACAGAACTGCGGACAGAGCTTCACAGCCTCTCTCTGACAAGAGACTCTGGGGGAAAAGGAACATTTTTAAAGTCCTTGTTTTCTTATGTTAAAGATATTAGAAATGTGGCAGATTATCATAACTTCAGAATTAAAAAAAAACATATCTCTCTCTCTCTCTCCCCTCCCTCATATATTTAGTAAAAAAAACAAAAAAACAACATTAAATACCAACCTTGATTTGCTTAGAATTTTAATTAACTACTTGTGTTAATTCATAAAGAATATTATTTGATCTGACCTAAGCGTTTCCAGGGTATACTGTGGACAGAAAGAAACTGCAGTCCTGAATCTTGCAGGTTGTCAACACTCAGATCCAGCTCTCTTAAACTAGAGGACTGGAAGTTGAGAACTGAGGACAGAGCTTCACAGACTCTTTTTTTTTTTAGGGACATACAGCCTAAAAAACACCCTAAAACGGTTTGTCATCATCATCACATACATAACACTATTTATTACATATTGTTTACGGTTTGTTAATTGTACATTTTATATATATATACATCTTCTTCCCTATGTTAATACTGTCCATATGTATATAGCGCTGCAGAACTGTACCCCCCCCCCAACATGTTTACACTGAGTAGGAGATGCTCTGTATCTCATTGTACAGCTGTATAATGACAATAAAGGCATTCTATTCTATTCTATTCTATTCTATCCTCCTAGCATTTATTCTCGCACAGCGGGGTCCGCTTTTCTTCTTCATGTCATCTTTAATTCGGTCCATCCATCGCCTTTTTGGTCTGCCCCTTGGTCGCCGGCCTTGGGGGCTGAGTCACAGAGCTGTGTTTGCAACCGAGTTTTCGTCACTTCTTACCACGTGCCCATACCGTTGCAGTCGTGCTCCTTGCATCTTTTCCGTGATCGGCACGATGCCCAGCTTCTTTCGGTAATCGATGTTCATGACGTGATCCCATTGTGTCAGGCCCAGACACCATTGCATCATCCGCATTTCCATTGTGTGAAGGGCCTGTTCATGCTTTGCGGTGGCCGGCCAACACTCTGATCCATAAAGGGCCACAGGGTGCACTATGCTCTTGTAGATCTTTGACTTGAGGCGGTCAGGCATTTGTCGATCGCACAGGACATCAGTGACTTGGCACCACTTCATCCAGGCTGCATTAATCCTGGCTCCTACGTCTGGCAGGATGTCGCCGTCACTGCTGATCATTGATCCTAGGTACTTGAAGTGAGATACCTTCGCCAGATCTTCTCCATCGACGCTGATGGTGCCGTTGGTTTGGGGGCCAGCTTCTGAGTACTCAGTCTTCTAGATGTTCAACCTCAGCCCGTACTCACTCAGGCGTGTCTTCCATTGCTGCGTTTCGTGTTGCAGCTCCATTCGGGTTTCATCTCTGAGGAAGACATCGTCAGCATTGAGGAGTGTCTAAGGGTGAGTTGCTTGGAGGTCAGCGGTCACAGTGTCCAGGCAAGGATGAAAAGAAGCGGGGACAGCGCGGAGCCTTGGTGCACGCCCATGGTAATGTTAAAAGGTGGTGATGTTCCCACTGTGCTTCTGACTATGCTGGTCACGTTTCTATACAAGAGCTTGATCCAATCAACGAGGGCCTCGGGGACCCTGTGTGATTGCAGAGTGTGTCAGACCAGGTCATGAGGGACTCAGTTGAAAGCCTTTTCCAGGTCAAGGAAGGCTATATGGATGGTCTTGGTCTTCTCTCTGTGCTTCTCCAACAGCAGGCGGGCAGCATGGATGGCATCTATTGTGCCGCATCCTTTGACGAAGCCACACAGGTTGGGCGTTATTGTGATGATTTCTCGTAGCCTGGCCTCAATGATCTGATCGAATATCTTCATGGTGTGGCACAGGAGTCGGATCGGGCGGTAATCTGCCAGCACATGCAGATCCTGGGGAACTGTACTGGTGGGACTGATTGTAACATAGAGAAGTGAACTCATCTTAAACTGAGCACTGCGCTGATGCAGCACAATAAGATTAGAGGAGTAATGAAGGAGAACTTAAGAGAGAACACTGGTCAGACATTAAACTGTTTATGTTATAAATAAAACAATGAACACATGTTTACTTAAAGAGCTTTGTTGGAGGCTTTGACCACTGGCAGCAGCCTGAGTAGAGCCTCCTCTGAAGCGGAGTATTTATTCAGGTGAAACACATGGAGATCCTTTTCTGATGACAGTAAGATGAAGAGCAGAGCTAACCACTGAGCAGGAGACAGTTTATCTGCACAGAGAGACTTCCTGATCTCATGTACTGTTGGATCTCCTCCACTAGAGAACAATCATTCCGTTCCTTCAGACAGTGGAACAGATTGAACCTTTTCCCTGCAGACAGATTCTCACTGAGCTTCTCCTTGATGTACTGGACTGTTTCCTGATTGGTCTGTGAGCTACTTCATGTCTGTGTCTACATTCGTCATCAGAAAGTCTGATTGGTCTGCAGTGAAAGACCCAGGAAGAAGCGGAGGAACAAGTCCAGCTGTCCGTTTGGACTCTGTAAAGCCTCTTCCACAGCACACTGGTGGAAGTGTGCCACAGATTTTACTTGTTTTTGTTATTCTAGTTTTCCAAGCAATTTAGAGCACTTGGAGGTTGTGTGGTGAAGGTCAGATGGACATGAAGAGCAGCCAGAAACTCCTGAACACTCAGATGAAGCAGAACACCTTGTCCTAGTACAGTACTCTCTCTTCTTTAAACTGAGGCTTCTCTGATATTGATGCCACACTCTGTCAGGTCTGATTCATAGAAGATTAGGTTTCCTTTCTGCAGCTGATCAAAAGCCAGTTTTCCCAGAGACTCAATCATCTTCCTGCTTTCTGGACTCCAGTGTGGATCTGTCTCAGCTCCTCCATCATACTTGACCTTATTCATTTTGGCCTGAATCACCAGGAAGTGGATGTACATCTCCGTCAGTGTCTTGGGCAGCTGTCCTCCCTCTTTGGTTTTCAGCACATCCTCCAGAACTGTAGCAGTGATCCAGCAGAAGACTGGGATGTGGCACATGATGTGGAGACTGTCCATCAGAGATTTTATTTTGGCCAGAGTCCTTCTGTCTCCCACCACCTGCACTGGTGAAATAGGCCTTTTAATTTATATATAAAAGTGATTTAAAAACAGGGAACAAAAATGCCTGTCTAGTATTTAAAGGCAGTGTATTCCAAAGTTTGGGAGCCATAATTAAAAAGGCTCGTTCTCCTCTACGTTTTAGCCTAGATTTTAGGACAACCAACAGCAGCTGGTTGGCTGGCCTAAGGGTCCGCGAAGGAATAGAAGGCTGAAGTAACTCAGAAAGGTATGGGGAAGTAAGACCATTTAGGCACTTATAAACCAGCATTAGGACTTTGAAATTTATTCTGTCATGAACAGGAAGCCAATGAAGAGAGGACAGGATAGGTGTTATATGTTCGTGCCTGTGGGTACCAGTCAAGAGGCGGGCAGCAACATTTTGAGCGAGCTGAAAACCTGCAAGAGATCCTTGGCTGACTCCAACATAAAGTGAATTACAGTAGTCAAGCTGAGTTGAAATAAAGGCATTTATTACCTTCGCCTTGTCATGTCTTGATAAAACTGGCTTCAGCTTTGCTATTTGCCTCAACTGGAAAAAGCTTTTTTGCAACACAGAACTAATATGTTTGTTCAATTTAAATTCCGAGTCCATAAAGACTCCCAAATTTGTCACATGCTTTTTGATATAAGACCCTAGCCAACCACAATTCCCAAGTGAGTTGCATGAAATATTATTAGGTCTAAATACAATCACATTTGTTTTACTCTCATTGAAACTCAAAAGTTCAGCGCCATCCAAGCTTTGAGATCTTCAAGGCAGTTCAAAAGAATTTGGATGGAGCCTGGGCCATTTGGTGCCAAAAGCAAATAAATTTGGCAGTTGTCTCCATAGCAGTGAAGGTATATTTTGTATTTTCTAAAAATAGACCCTGTCCCGATTCGAAATACTGAGATCCAAAACAAAATACCAAAGGCCCAGAAGGATGCAATCAAACGGAAGAGTTTATTGAGTACACATGCGGAGAGGTACGAACTGCCAAACATCAGTTGTAGGACTCCACCCAAAAAGACACTTCAGATTGCTTTTGATTCATCAGGGTTGACGCCCCCTCATGCGTTTACAAAGATTGTGATATATCAGATACAGTAAATATTCATTTTCATAAGCTAAAATAGACATAGAGGTTCCTGTCTCTATCACATTTTCCATATAAGGCCACTCGCTGCATCCTCCAGATGGTCCTTGGGGATGGCAGTCATCTGGCCACCTCTTCTGTCACCTGTAACTGGGCAAACTCAAATACAACAAGAAGCTGAATACATTCAGGCCTTCACTCCAGCCTGTTTCTTGATTAAATGTATTATATGTGTTTTGTAAGCGTGCATGCATTGAACCTTCCATAGCTCCAAGCCACTTACTCCATGTTTCGCCGGGACATTCACACCCAACGGAGCTTTCAACCTTCTAATTAATTGACTGAGCCACAACTCTTTAATAAGCACCAAACTGCAATGTGTATATAAAATGATTACCTTTCCACCTGCAATAAAAGAGTATTATGTGATTATGATAACACCTGCAATATAGACTTTAATGTAATGTTGGCAGCTTCAATAACTGTTTTAATAAAATGATTATCATATGGTTTAATGCAATGATCATGACTTAATGCAAAGTTAATTAATGCAATGATAATAATAAGAAGCATAATTAGCAGTAAGATATTTCCCTTATTCCACACACCCCCTTTTGACCCTGTTCACAAACAGGGTCACCCCATTGCGTTGAGTCACTCCTCCTCCCAGTCGGCCACCTCCACATCCATCAGTGGCATCATTGCCACTGAGTCGGGCGGTTCTGGATTCACCGCCTTCGTTATTACCTTCTCCAGCAGGCCTCTAGCACAAGGAATGAAACAACAGCCACAAGTAACCAAAATCCCTAAGAAAGCAGCGATAGAAAGCATTACAGACATCACAAACCCCTTCCACTGCCCGAACACGGATGTCATCCAGCCCTCCAGGGGATTCTCAATCCCTGAATCTTCGTGCATGGTTTTGGACAGAGTTTTAAGGCCCTCCAGGGCTCGGGTAACTGAGCCGTCTGGGGCAGTGTTGTTGGGGATAAAGGTGCAGCACTGATCGCCGAACATGGCACAGACTCCTCCCCGTTCCGCCAACAACATGTCCAGGGCCATGCGATTTTGGACCCCCATCAATGAGGTCGGGCCCAATTGCTCCACCAATCCCTCCACGGCGTCTCTGGTTAGGTTTGAGAGTCTCAGCACATTATAATGAACATAGTTTATTCTGTCCACATTCTTGTTTGGGGTCACTGGGAAAAGAGCAGAGATTATTGGTATGTTTTCAAAGCCAGCAGCTATTTGATCCACTAATTTATATTCGTTTGGAACCCCCCTGGGCACTCCTATGGAGTCAATCCATGTGGGGGAATCCATTCTAGGGTCGTATGCATGTGTCCCCTGAGTCCTTCTCTTTCTCAAAATGTGTCTTTTACGTCTGGCTGCCAATGTGCGTGTATTTCTTTGTGGTAGGACTTTTACTTTGTTTCCAATTAGCATCAGTGGAGCTCCCAATCTCACCATAGCGCATGTTCCAACACTTCCCAGAGGTACACGAACCAAAATAGTTTTCTCCCCACAATAATAATATAACCCACTTCTTGCCCATGTGCCAATTACCGTGCTCGAGTCGTTTCCAATATTAGTGGTCCTACCTGTGAGTGTCACAGAGCACCAGCTAGGGTCAATCTCTCCCAGCTTGTATCTCGTTTTATCTGTAGAGAACTTAAAGCACGTATAGTTATCTTTTTTTACTTGTGAATGGACCTACCTGCGTCTGCTTGTCAATTGGCGGGAAGAGGCTGGACAAGATTGAACAGTTACCAGCACTCACCGCTCCTCTAGTAAGTCGCAGCATGCAGTCGTACCCCCACTTGTCCTCTGGATACAGTGGTGCGGGCTCTGTAAACAACCGCGGCCTAGCTGAAGCACAAGCAACACAGTTAGACACCTGTTGTTCTTTAGCATTTTGGGCCACCCAGTCCAGCCAGAGGTTACTGTCACTGAAACCGGTGGTGCGCTCGATTAAATCCTGCGGCTTCAGCCTAGTGTAATCAACCGTCAGGACTCGTCTGCCTTTTGGTTCGTGTTCCTCTGGTGTGACGGTTGGCGACCCATTCCCTCCTTTTCCTGTAATGTTTGTGACAGAGTTAGTTACATTATTATTCATGGGATTGACTAAGTTTATCCTAATTATCCCTATTGGATCCGTACCTGACAAATCTACCCCAATTACCAGGTAGAACACGTTTCCTGGGCTATCTGACCTGGGCAGAGTATTCCAGGGGCCCAGAGAAAGTGTAATAGGGTTTTGGGCAGCAGAAAAATCCCTCTGAATTGCTATTCCCTTCAATCCCTCAGGCACATGTGGTTGCCACCCTACTCCAGTCCAACTTACCACGTTCCCCCAGCCAGGAGCGCACCACTGTCCTGCTGTGTATGACGCCAGTACAGGGCGGATTCCCCGGCTGGAGTGAGGGTTCCCTCCCCGGGTACAGATATAAGGATGACTGCAAACCCACACATCATATCCCCTCCAGCTGCTGTTTGCACCTTTACAATTGATCACTTCACACAGATCGAACGTGTATGAGCTTGTGGACCCTTTAACGTAGTCCAGTTCTATGCCATTATATGCGCTGAGACAATCATCCCTTTTACCTGACACCTCACGTTTTGGTCTTTTCCATGGCCACATCCCAGTATTCAGTTTCTCAGTTGGTGGTGGGCTGGACTGGCCTCCGTGTTCAGACAGGTCACGTGGGGCGGTCTGCAAGAAATACACAAGAAAACACACGGCCATAAGTAATACTATCTGATATAGCAAGCATGTGGTTGTGAGGAGCATTTTTACCAATTTCTTCTCTTCACGTGTCCCATGACGTGTATCTGATTCGTGTGAGTGCATTGTGTTGTGTGAGATTTATATTTTTAGCATAAACTTTTGCTCTTTTACATAAATTTTCTCCTTTCTTTTTCTCCTTAATTTGTTACCACTCCTTTGTGTTGACGTGGCGATCTCCTTCTTGGTTGTTCTTCTTTCTTCGGCCTTTCAGGTGGACTACTGATCGGCCCGTTGCACAGGTGAGAGGATTTATTATGCCTCTGATTCTCGTTACCACCTGTGTCTGGTGTAGCTGCGTTATCTTGCACCAAGCTATCGTCTGCTGCAGCACACTGCGTCCAGTGGAACCAGGTGTCACCTTTCCCTTTCAGTCGAACCGCTGTGGCCGTCCGAGCCGTCACCTCATACGGACCGGTCCAGCGGGGCTCTTTCCACTTCCGTTTAATGACTTTCAGCCACACCACCTTCGCGTCCGGCACCGCTCTGTCTGTAGGTTGGTCTGTAGATGTAACCTGTTTTGTGAAACTGGAGACAAGAGCTTTTAATTCATTCCAGTATTCTGCATGAGATCGATTGCTGCTGGTGGCTTGCTTCCCCGGGACCGCTGTCCAGGGCGCCGGAAACTGCCGTCCTGTCAGCAGCTCGTACGGCATGTAACCTGTGGATTGGTTAACAGAGCATCTTATGGTCATTAAAGCAATGGGCAGGGCTGCCACCCAATTAAGCCCTGTCTGTGCACAGATCTTACCCAGTTTGTTTTTCAGATTTAGATTCATTCTCTCTACTTTTCCCTGAGACTGAGAGTGATACACTGTCCCATACTTATGTTGAACTCCTAACATCTTCTCGACCTCTGCTAAGTCCTGATTTTTGAAATGCGTCCCATTATCTGATCTAATGCGTTTTGGAAACCCATGCCTAGGGATATAATGGTTGATTAAGCACTTAATCACACTTTTAGCGTCTTCTTTTTTGACCGGCCACGCTTCAGGCCAGCCGGTCAAAGCATCTACACACACCAATAAGTACCTTACTCCCCCCGGGCCCATTTCAATCATGTCTGTAAAATCAATAACAATCTCTTCTCCCGGCCTCTCAGGCAGGAGAAACTTACCTGCTTCGGGTTTTACCCCGGGTTTGGGATTGTGTGCCCCACAGACAAGGCACGTTCTGGCTTTTTCCTTTATCATGTCCCTCAACTTCGGGTGCCACCAGTGACACAGGTTCCTTTCCATCTGTGCCACCCTGACATGACCAAGCCCATGAGCCTCTGTTATCTTCTGCTTCGCCATTCTGGCAGTTAGGACGGGACGCCCGTCTGGCCCCCGCCATAAATTTCCATCTTGCCAAGCTCCTCTGCTTTGCCACACCCCCTTTTCCTCTGGGGATGCCTCTTTCTGAGCCTCTCGGGCTTCTTCTAGTCCATTCGTGCTTGTTTCTTCTTCAGCAAGTACTTGCACCATTTGCTGTTTTCCTTTGTAGCCTGCTGCTTCCTTTGCTGCTTCATCTGCTTTTTGGTTTCCTCTTGACACCAATGTGTTTGCTTGTGAGTGTCCTTTGCATTTTATGATACTCACCTCCTCGGGGTCAGCCAGGGCCTTTTCCAGTTCTTCCATTTCTTTTTTGTGGCAGATGGGCGCGTTTCCTGCCGTTCTGAAACCCGCTCTCTTCCACTGAGCGAGCTCCAGGTGTGCTGCCCCGAATGCATAGGCTGAATCTGTGTAGATGTTCACTCTCTTGTCTTTAGCCAGTCTAAGGGCCCTGCTCAGTGCAATTACTTCTGCTCTCTGAGCTGATTGCTGCCCTTCAAGTCTCTTGGCTTCTTTCACCTCAAATTCGGTTCCTTGTCTGCAAACCACGGCGTACCCTGCTTTCAGTCCTTCTTCATCTCGGTGGCAGCAACCATCTGTGAACCAATCCTCGGCCCCAGGAATGGGCTCTGCTTTCAGGTCTTCTCTGACTTTCTCTTCAGCTTCAGCTTTCTTCACACAGTCATGTGGTTCTCCTGACCCCATTAAGTCTGCCATGTTGATTCCTTCATGTGTGAATGTCAGATTTGGTGCATCTAAAACTTTACTCAACCTCTGTTGTGTCAGTGGCGTCATGGTGAACGCTTGTGAGTTAACAGAGGCCACTACACTATGTGTGGTCAGTACTTTTAGAGGATGGTCTCTTACTACATGTGCTGTTTTCTGAATGATTTTGGCGACCCCTGCTGCGTGTTGTGTGCAGGTTGGATGTCTCGCTTCTGTCATGTTCAGTCTTATACTGACGTACATGAGTACATCCCTTCCACCCCCTTTTTTCTGAAACAACACACAGTTTACGATTCCGTGTGTTTCAGAAACATCTAGGTAAAATGGCTCATCATAGTTCGGTGTGGCCAGGTCTGTGGCCCGTGACAGGTCTTGTTTCAATGCAATGAACGCCGCCTCTGTCGCCGGCGTCCAAGGGAGCTCGCCCGTAAGGTTACGAACGCCCACCTTCTTTATGAGATCTCTCAAAGGGGCTGTTTTGCCAGCATAATTTGGGATGAACTGTCTGCTGTATCCTGTCAGGCCAAGAAAAGAAAGCAGTTCTTTCACAGTCCGTGGTTTCGGATGTGTCAGAATTTGGTCTCTGTGTGTGTTCATTAATCCCACCGATTTGTGTGCGATTACTCGGCCCAGAAAAGTTACTTCCGGCCGCACCAACTGAAGTTTTTCCTTGCTGACCTTAAAGCCACAGTCTGCCAATCTGTTCAACACTACCAGAGAGGCTGCTGTACAGGCCGCTGCTGACGGGGCTGCGATCAACAGGTCATCTACATACTGGATCAGTGTGCACCCTTCAGGTAACTGACACGGTGCCAGGGCCTCTTTGAGCACTTGATTAAAAATGCCTGGGGACAATGCAAAGCCTTGCGGCAGGCGTGTGTATCTGAATTTTCGGCCCTTGTATGTAAATAAAAAAATGTCCCTGAGTGACTCATGTAACGGGAGACAAAAGAATGCATTGGCCAAGTCAATGCATGTGAACCATTTCTGGTCCCATGTAATGGCAGTTAGAGCTGTGTAAGGGTTCGGGACAGGCACAGTGTCAGTACGCAAAATGGCGTTTATAGCTCTCAGATCATGTGCCATTCTGTACTTTCCTGACCCATGTTTTTCCACCGGCAAAATCGGTGTGTTCCAGTATGACTGTGATGGCTCTAGCACCCCTACTTTTAACAGTCCTTCAACGGTTTCTGCAATCCCTTCCTCTGCTTCCGGTTTGTGTCTGTACTGTGGTCTGTTAATTGGTGTGTCTGACTTGAGCTGGAACAGCACGGGCGAACATTTAGCCAGACCGACATCAGTCGGTCCTGTAGACCACAGAGTGTCAGATGATCAGTTCTTTCTCT
This sequence comes from Oreochromis niloticus, assembly GCF_001858045.2. Lineage (NCBI taxonomy): Eukaryota > Metazoa > Chordata > Actinopteri > Cichliformes > Cichlidae > Oreochromis > Oreochromis niloticus. The sequence goes on along the minus strand of NW_020327466.1, from coordinate 27,705 downwards.
GCCATGTGTTCTGGAAATTTCTTGATGTTCCAACACCACCACGTCGTTAGACAGACAGGTGATACGGTATGTTTTGCTTTTTGGTGCGCACCAGACATTTGGGATCTGTGTTGACTGCCACCAAGCGTCATCCAGCGCCCGCCTGACCATCGACCCCATTTCCTTAGCCTGATGACCTTCATGCACTGCCAACGTTATGTGTGGGGCCGAATCTGGTCCCATGTTGAACCAATGCAGCTGTTCGTCGGTGAATTTGACCGCCGCGGCCACCCCTTCTGGCCCAATGTAGATGTTATGCGAGTGCACATTCCAGGTCTGGCCCTCAAGGTCAGACTGGAATTGTTCCCGATATGTGTCATCATCTTCCCTATCATAAAAGAGAGTGACGTGGTAGGGATCGCGTGGTTGAGAGTACACCGCGAGACTCATTATCCAGGGTTTCCACCTTTGATATTGTCTCAGAATGCCTTCTTCCACCAGCCGTCCCCAGTAGATGTCGGCTGTGGATTGTTCAGAGTCTTTCACCAAGTATTGAGTCTTTGCAAGTGTTCCCAGGCACGGGAGTTGTGTTCCGCCTGGCAGAGTCACCGTCAGTCCATTAGCTGAGCACATTATAGTAGCTCCCAGTTTTATGAGCAGGTCCCTGCCCATCAGGTTTACAGGCACTTGTGGTGACACCACATAGCTGTGCTTCAAAGTCTGCTTACCCAGCTTGGTCAGAGCTGGATCTGTGAGCGGCAGAGTCATCGGAACCCCAGAGAATCCAACCACGCTTACAGTGTGGTCGGACAGCTTTGCACTGTTTGGTGTCGTCTTCAGTGTCGAGTAAGTCGCCCCAGTGTCCACTAGAAAGGTCAATTCTGCCCCTTCTACGGTCATCGACAGCATTGGGTCTGCCATTCCCCTGCTGTCGTTTCTCTGTGGGTTCCGTCAGTACTGCTCCTCGTCCCAGCCCCAGTCGGCCACTGGATACTGCGCGACTGGTGCTGCATCTGGGTTAGGAGCTTGGTGTCCTCCCCTGTAGACACCTCTGCCCCTTGGAGCTCCACGTGCCTGAGATCTGTAGTCTCCTTGTCCAGAGCTTGGGAACACTTCACGGCAAGCTTTAGCCCAGTGCCCTTCTTTTCCACATCTGAAACAGATATTGCATTGGTTGTTCATGGAGTTCCCTGAACCTCGAGCTCTTGGCTCTCCTCTCCCCACGTATCCACCACGTCCTCTCTGCGAGCGGCCGGTTCCCCAATTTCCCGCGGGTCTTCTCTGCCTTTGGGTGTTGTCACGCCAACGGTCATCAGGGTACAGGTTTGGGTCGAGATCTGGCCAGTCAGGCACGGGATCAGGCTGGGGCCTTGCCACCATCATTGTTTTGTTTGAATCTTTGACCTCTCGTTTCTTTGAGTTATGTTTTTCTCGGGCTTCGTTCAGCTGTAATTTTAATAGTTGTGCCTGCGCCTCCTCCAGGTCTTTTTTATGTTTGTTCGCGGCGTCCTGTTCCAGCTGGAGTCTGTGGACCACATGCCGCTCCCACTGAGTCGAGTCGGCCACTGCAAAGTCTGGGTTCTTCTCTAGATCAGTTGTGACCGTCTTAGGCAACCCCTTGAGCAGCGCAGCGCGAAACCACGCCCTGTGTTCTCCTTCCTGACCTGGGTGTACGCCTGTCTGTGACATCCATTGTTCTTTGGCTCTCTCTAGGAATTCCATGGGTGTGTATTTTGGGTCCCAAATGATCTTTGGAATGGACCCTGAATGGGGTGTTATGTATTTTTCACGGACTGCATCGGCTAGTGCATTCTCAACTCTACTAAATGGCACATCATTTGGAAGTTCCGTGGTCCTGGCTATCTCCTCTACGTCTCCAAGCCCTCCGGCTAGCATACATCTTCCTCCGAGAGCGCGGAAGTCTCCCAGAGCAAGCTCCTCCCCTTCTGTTAACCTTCTCAACTTCCTCAACCAAACTGCCCCACCCTCTGTTATAGGTGGAAGCTGTTTAACCAATGCTTCCAAATCTCTGACTTTGTATGCTCGATAGACTGGTTCTTGCTTTGGACCCTGCATTAGCGGCATCTCAAATCTACGCAGATCATACTTTCCATCGTCCGTGAAAATCGACTTCCGGGTGGGTCTCTTGTCCTGCTTCATGGCTCTTCTGTTGGTCACCCTTGTTTTCTCTTGATTGCTGTGTGTTAAAATGGTTCCAGAACGTAAGTGTTTCCCCACCACTTCGGGACTGGGTGGTCCGACGATATCTTCAGTATCGTCAGCTTCCTCTTCTCCAGATAGCTCGTCCTCTTCCACTCTTTCCTTCTTGTTCTCCTTAAACACCTTCTGCTGTACTTCCTTAACAACTTTTAAGATTTCTGACAAAGCGGTTTTGTTTTCACACATCTTACCTCTTACTTGCCCCTGCCACAGGCCTTTTTCTGGGTCAGCGTCCTCGCCTGACTCCGGGTGGTCCCTTCTTCTTTCGTTAGGCAAAGGGGTGAACTGCACATTGTGCAGTTCCTCTCCTGGTGATGTCATACCGTCTGCTCCTGGTGTAGCACAGCTTCTGTTCTCAGCTGCCTCATTTCTAGGGGCTGAGTTCACACTTGAGTTATACTCACCTCCACCTGCTTCCAGTTGTGGGTCTAGCTCTATGAGGTCCACCGCGTTGGAAGGAGAGGTTGGGCCTGCCAGTCTGGCTGAAGCTCCCTGTGTCCCTTCGTTACACATTTTCTGTGCCATTGTTGGTTGCCCGCCACCTGGTTGGCCTTTAGGTGGGGCCTTTGACAAGTTCACATCCGCAAACCCACTCACCACCGTGCCCATTTGCCCGTCCGGACCTCGCACTTCGCCTCCCGAGAAAGACATCACAGGCATTACATAGGGTGGGGGAGGAGGGGCTGTCGGCACATTTGTGGCACAGTGATATATTTGTGGTAATGAGTACATCCTGGCTGTATCCCCCATCAGTTCGGGTGTGGCAAAGGCTGCTGGGTGGGTCCTGGTAGCTGTGCACGTGTGCGCTCCAGTTCCTCCTTCTGTGAGGACAGCATCTGTATCTGTCCCTCTAGCTTCTTATTTTCCTGTTTCAGTTCGTTAAGAGACTTTAGGATGCTCTTAACTTCCTCGTTGTCTTCTCGTTGCTTCTCCGTTTGCTTGACTTCCTCTTTCATCCAACCAGATACTCCTTGGCAGATGATCATCCCTTTGCAGCACTTACCATGATTCTCTTTCAATGTTTTCATCTCTGTTCTGGTTTTCCTGTTCACTGAACGGCCCACTGTTTCTTCATGCAGCTGCTTCAGTTTTCTTTCATAGTCCTCTCCTCCTGTTTTGAAGACCATGTACAAAGGTTCTCTGTCTTCCATACTTTTCTGCTGGGCTTCGCACAATTTCTCCACAAACTCTTTCGTCGTGCGAAACTCTTTTTCTGCTGCTTTCACTGTTCCTGAACAGGCCATGTATATGGCCTTTTTTAGCTCTTCCATTTGGTCTTTCAATGGCTTATATGCCTTCTGTCCACTTGGTGTCGCACTTGGGTTGTCCTCCATTTTAGTTTTCTGTGAAGCACACAAAATGGCCGCTATTTGACCCCGCCCGCCAAGTTCCTTACCGACACTCACCTTTTGGTTTCAGAAGCAGTACAGCGGTTCCAAGAGTCACTTCCTCTTTTCCACCTGTGTAGTGAAACAGTATTATAATCAACTTCAGAAAGTGTAACGCTGCACTCCCTTGGGCATGCACAAAACCAGTCACAGTTATTACTCAGAACACTCACTGACCCTGAGACTGACGCAATATGTTTGTTTTCAAAGCTTAAGTCAGAAAACACCCTGTGCGTGAATGAGAAATCAAATGAGAAATCAAAACCAGCTCAGTCAACCCAAGAACCAGGCTCCTTGAAGCAGGGTTATCACATCAAGGCTATTTTGTAAAACACTACACCTCTTAATATACTTTCAGTTTCTCAGTCATTCTACGCATATGAGGGCGTCATGGCCAGACACCTACGCACCAGATAATTGACGGCTCCACATGTCCTTCAGTTATGTCACAGACAAATAAAATACCAAAGCAAAGATTAAGTATTTCACCATAAATGTATAATTCAAAATGACTCTCCTGGCCTTCTCGGGTTAACTCAGCGCTCCACGAGAAATAGTTTAACATGTCACCTCACTCCCCAAGGGGGAGCTGGACCGCACCCTGTTGTCTATGTGTAAAGTCTCAAGTTCTCAGTAACTCAACACTGAAATGGTTTAATGTTTTAATTCAACAAAAAATAACAAGGTGCACATGAATATTCACTATTTCAAACTCTATCTCAAAGTCAGGCACTTCAACAATCTGTGTTGTTGTAGAAATTAATAAAAAACAGTTCAACATACTGCCCACTGCAAAAGAGGAACTAGATCTCAAATTGTAAGTGCGTGTGAGGCCTTCAAGAAAGGCCCCGAGAAAAAAGGGAAGTGACCGCACCCACTAAGTCTCTTCTTCAGTTATTAGTAATATTTTCAAATTCTGCAAATGCATGCCATGACCACTTATTACCACACAAAAATCACTTTATCAAACCTCCTTTATTGAATTTAATCAACAAGTTGTTACTGTGATAGTAATGTTTAACGCTCATAAGAAGGCTCATAGGATCTATAAACCAGATGAATTAGACTTCGTGCAATATCCATGACATCAATCAAAAAATCAGCCAGCTGTTCTTCTGCTATTACCATAGTTGTGCGATATTCATAGGGAACATCCACTGTTTCACAGGAAATAAAAACCTCTATTGCAATACCTTCAGGTACTGGTCTTAAACTAACTGCCACAAATACTTCGGCTAAATTACCCTCCAATTCGGACCAAGGGATGTCAGGACCATCCATTGGTTATATATATTTAAAAGGGGACCCTGCTCAAATCTTCCTCTCTATTTTCTCAATATTTTAACTTAAGATTACCTCCTATCTCATTCACTGTTGGAGTTCTGGATCAGTGCACACGAGTGTCGCAGTTTAAATTTAAAAGAGGAAGTCACACTCAATAACACCCCACGAACAAATGTCTGTGTGTGTGTGTGTGTGTGTGAATTTCAAACACAGCAAAATAAACATTATTGTCACAAAATATGCCAGCAAGATTGTTCTTTATGTTCTGTTCTCAAGTTTCCTAGGTTTCACTGGGTTAGACAAACTTCAAGACCTGGGCCTCTGCCAGACACTGAGACATGCAATATTCAGTGTCAAATCAGTCAACCTTGACGCCTGCACTGACTCAGAACAGGCTGAAACATATTCACCAACACCCCTCGAAAGCAACAATCTGTCTTTCTAAGAATCACAACACATTAACTGTCCTTAATCAACATTAAATATGTACTTTCAATATTGATTGTTAACCAGAGTTACTTTGTCAAACAGTCCGTCTATTATCAAGAACCTGACTTCCTGAAATTCTACTGTACGTCAGAAAACCTCGCCCAATCCAAGGTTTTCTTCGTCTATGAAACAATAACTTTATACCAACATGATCCTCTGATCATAACCAATTTTAATACTGATGGTCCCAAGTCATCAGCAGATGGTCAATCTGGAGTGACCGCAACCTTAGCGGGCTCTAAAGGACGTCTCCGATAGAGGGGGGGTCTCCACCCCTGAACTTTAAAGTTATTTCACCTTCAATATGTTAACTTGTTTCACCTTCAATATTCTAAAGACACCTTCTTGTCTTTCTCACTTTTATCAACAAACATCAAGCTTGACCTTTTCAACATCTTATGAAGCTTCAATTTATCAACAATTACTCAAACAGACATTGATCAGTAATTTAGCTGAGTAAATTTAGAATATACATTTCAATCAACACATTTTGATTTAACAGGCTGTGCCTACCTTTTTTGTCAGGGCCCTGAACACTCAGCCGAACCACTGGGTCACGTCTGCCCGTCTGACCACCTCCGGCCTCGATTGCCCCCACCAGAACAACAGGACTGGGTCAATGGACTCAGATATCCGGGTCACGGCACCAAAACTGTCCCGATTCGAAATACTGAGATCCAAAACAAAATACCAAAGGCCCAGAAGGATGCAATCAAACGGAAGAGTTTATTGAGTACACATGCGGGGAGGTACGAACTGCCAAACATCAGTTGTAGGACTCCACCCAAAAAGACACTTCAGATTGCTTTTGATTCATCAGGGTTGACGCCCCCTCATGCGTTTACAAAGATTGTGATATATCAGATACAGTAAATATTCATTTTCATAAGCTAAAATAGACATAGAGGTTCCTGTCTCTATCACATTTTCCATATAAGGCCACTCGCTGCATCCTCCAGATGGTCCTTGGGGATGGCAGTCATCTGGCCACCTCTTCTGTCACCTGTAACTGGGCAAACTCAAATACAACAAGAAGCTGAATACATTCAGGCCTTCACTCCAGCCTGTTTCTTGATTAAATGTATTATATGTGTTTTGTAAGCGTGCATGCATTGAACCTTCCATAGCTCCAAGCCACTTACTCCATGTTTCGCCGGGACATTCACACCCAACGGAGCTTTCAACCTTCTAATTAATTGACTGAGCCACAACTCTTTAATAAGCACCAAACTGCAATGTGTATATAAAATGATTACCTTTCCACCTGCAATAAAAGAGTATTATGTGATTATGATAACACCTGCAATATAGACTTTAATGTAATGTTGGCAGCTTCAATAACTGTTTTAATAAAATGATTATCATATGGTTTAATGCAATGATCATGACTTAATGCAAAGTTAATTAATGCAATGATAATAATAAGAAGCATAATTAGCAGTAAGATATTTCCCTTATTCCACAACCCCAAAGGGAGCAGGTTTAATGAAAAAACAAGAGGGCCAAAGATTGAGCCCTGGGGCACCCCACAAGAAAGGGGAGCTGAGGTGGACTCAGAATTTTCAACATTAACACTGAACATTTTGCCCCTCAAATATGAACGAAGCCAATCCAATGCTGCACCTTTGATGCCAACCAGGTGTTCGAAACGAGAGATAAGAATATTGTGGTCAGCAGTTACAAATGCTGCAGTAAGATGTAAAAGCACAAGGATCACGGAACTTCCACAACCAATAGCTAAAAAGATATCGTTAAAAACACGTAAAAGTGCTGTTTCAGTGGAGTGTAAATGTTTAAAACCAGACTGAAAAAATTACATGATACCATTAGTATCTAAAAATGTATTCAGTTGGGTAAAAACTATTTTTTCCAATAACTTTGAGAGGAATGGAAGTTTTGAAATCGGTCTAAAATTTGAGCAAACTGAAGGGTCAAGGCCAGTATTTTTTTAATAAAGGGTTTACAATTACATGTTTAAAACCATCAGGAACCACACTGGAAGTAATACTGCTATTTATAATAGCAAAGACTGACTTTCCAATCGAAGGGAAAACCTCTTTAAAGAGCCATGCAGGGATGACATCCACGGGAGAACCAGAAGGTTTAATTTGCCTAACCATCTCATTAAGAAGTGTAATTGAGATGGGTTCAAACTGGTGTAAGGCAGCTGAACAGGGACTAAACATGGATGGGTCACATGTAGGAGGTACTATTGCTGCCCTAATAGACTCAATCTTGTTACATCTGTCAGCAGAGCCTTCCAGGGTGGTAGACTGGGGCACATTTAAAATAGAGCTGATGGTCTTATAAAGAGCGTGGGGATTATGACAATTTAATGCGATGATCTGAGAAAAATGTCTGTTTTTCTCATTTTGCACTGTATTTTGATAACATTTCCAACAGTCTTAACATTTCAAAAGAAACCTGCAATTTGTCTTATTCTACTTTCGCTCTGCTCTCCTACACTGACGTCTGACCGTTCGGGTGGATTAATTTAACCAGGGCTGAAAATACGTTTAAGCGCGCCTGGTTTTTAATGGGGCCACAATGTTAAGGGTCTCAGTACAGGTTTCTTGGAACTGCAAAAGCAGCTCATCCGGACTAAGTCTTAAAGTAATTTCAGGGTCGATAAAATAATTTTTTTCTATAAAAGTTGAGGAGAAGAGAGCAGCAGTGGAAGAATTAAAAATTCGACAACGCCTGGGTGGCGCACGAGCTTTAAACTAATGGACAAGAGAAGAGAAATGTCAAATAAAACAGGTTTGTGATCAGAAAACACTGAACCCCCAATTTCCAAATTAAAAACAGATAAACCACATGATAACACCAGGTCAAGAGTGTGCCCCTGTTCGTGTGTAGGGCCTTGTACAGACTGTACAAGGTTAAAAGACTGAGTAAGACTTAAAAACTCCTGAGCAACAGACATGAATACTAAAATCAGCTACTATTGAAAAGTCATTTAAAAAGTCTTTCTTAAAGTTAGGTAGGCGATAGGTTACTGCACACAGAACCGGTTGAGAATGTCTCAGTTCAATTCAATTCAATTCAATTCAGTTTTATTTCATATAGCGCCAAATCACAACAGAAGTCGCCTCAAGGTGCTTTATATTGTACAGTAGATCGCACAATAATGCATACAGAGAAAAACCCAACAATCATATGACCCCCTATGAGCAAGCACTTTGGTGACAGTGGGAAGGAAAAACTCCCTTTTAACAGGAAGAAACCTCCAGCAGAACCAGGCTCAGGGAGGGGCGGGGCCATCTGCTGCGACCGGTTGGAGAGAGATTTATAACAGATATGATTCGATGCAGAGAGGTCTATTAACACATACTGAGTGAGAAAGGTGACTGGAAAGGAAAAACTCAGTGCATCATGGGAATCCCCGGCAGCCTACGTCTATTGCAGCATAACTAAGGGAGGATTCAGGGTCACCTGGTCCAGCCCTAACTATATGCTTTAGCAAAAAGGAAAGTTTTAAGCCTAATCTTGAAAGTAGAGATAGTGTCTGTCTCCCGAATCCAAACTGGAAGCTGGTTCCACAGAAGAGGGGCCTGAAAACTGAAGGCTCTCCCTCCCATTCTACTTTTAAATACTCTAGGAACAACAAGTAGGCCTGCAGAGCGAGAGCGAAGTGCTCTAATAGGGTGATATGGTACTACAAGGTCATTAAGATAAGATGGGGCCTGATTATTTAAGACCTTGTATGTGAGGAGCAGGATTTTGAATTCAATTCTGGATTTAACAGGAAGCCAGTGAAGGGAAGCCAATACAGGAGAAATATGCTCTCTCTTTCTAGTCCCTGTCAGTACTCTTGCTGCAGCATTTTGGATTAGCTGAAGACTTTTCAGCGAGTTTTTAGGACATCCTGATAATAAAGAATTACAGTAGTCCAGCCTGGAAGTAATAAATGCATGAACTAGTTTTTCAGCATCACTCTGAGACAGGATATTTCTAATTTTAGAGATGTTGCGCAAATGGAAGAAAGCAGTCTTACATATTTGTTTAATATGTGCATTGAAGGATATATCCTGGTCAAAAATGACTCCAAGGTTCCTCACAGCATTACTGGAGGCCAAGGTAATGCCATCCAGAGTAAGAATCTGGTTAGATACCATATTTCTAAGATTTTCAGGGCCGAGTACAATAACCTCAGTTTTATCTGAATTTAGAAGCAGAAAGTTAGCGGCCATCCAGGTCTTTATGTCTTTAAGACATTCCTGCAGTTTAACTAATTGGTGTGTGTTACCTGGCTTCATGGACAGATAGAGATGCGTGTCATCTGCATAGCAGTGAAAATTTATGCTATGTCTTCTAATGATGCTGCCTAAGGGAAGCATGTATAATGTAAACAGAATTGGTCCTAGCACTGAACCCTGTGGAACTCCCTAATTGACCTTAGTGTGTGAAGAGGACTCTCCATTTACATGCACAAACTGGAGTCTATTAGATAGATATGATACAAACCACTGCAATGCAGTACCTGTAATACCTACAGCATGTTCTAATCGCTCTAATAGGATATTATGGTCGACAGTATCGAACGCTGCACTGAGGTCTAGCAGGACAAGCACAGAGATGAGTCTACTGTCAGAGGCCATAAGAAGATCATTTGTAACCTTCACTAAAGCTGTTTCTGTGCTGTGATGAGCTCTGAAACCTGACTGAAACTCTTCAAATAAGCCATTCCTCTGCAGATGATCTGTTAGCTGTTTGACAACTACTCTTTCAAGGATTTTTGATATGAAAGGAAGGTTGGAGATTGGCCTATAATTAGCTAAGACAGCTGGGTCTAGAGATGGCTTTTTAAGTAAAGGTTTAACTACAGCCACCTTGAAGGCCTGTGGTACATAGCCGATTATTAGAGATAGGTTGATCATATTTAAGATTGAAGCATTAATTAATGGCAGGACTTCTTTGAGCAGTTTTGTAGGAATGGGGTCTAAAAGACACGTTGATGGTTTGGAGGAATTAATTATTGAAGTTAACGCAGAAAGATCAATTGGAGAAAAAGAGTCTAACTTAACATCAATGGTACTAAAAGTAGCTGTAGATAATATTACATCTGTGGGATGATTATTGGTAATTTTTTCTCTAATGATAAAAATTTTATTTGTGAAGAAGTTCATGAAGTCATTACTAGTTAACGTTAAAGGGATTGTTGGCTCAGTAGAGCTCTGACTTTTTGTCAACCAAACATGAGAAGTTCAAAACTGGAGGGGGGAACCGGTACATGGAGTTGTTTGCAGTGAAAGTTATTTTTAAAAACAGTCAATATTCCTCCTCATCTACCTGATATTCCTGGAGCATTTAAAAATGAGCAGTCGGAGGGCAATGGTTCAGAAATAACACTAGACTCACCAACTCTCATCCAAATCTCAGTCACAAAAAGGAGATCCAATCCATGTGAAGAAAAGAAATTTATAACAAACATTTTATTTGCTAAGCAAACAACAAAATTGACAGAGGCAGACGGCAAGCCACACACACCGGCACCATCTTGGAGTGCTGATTTGTGCCATTAGCTGCTAATGGCAGGGGGGACCTCTTTCTGTGACAGACTACAGGATTCAAACCAATCAGATGATCATATTCACATGACTCAACTCCTTAACTGTCATTGGATGCATGAGAAGAGCTGTTGCATTACCATGGTTACTTGAGCTCTGCTTCATGTTGTCAGAGGTCATGTACTGTAGCCACACCGACACCAAGAGGAGAAAAACAGCTGGCAACAAAGGCAGGGAGGTGTCCTTTCCAGCTCAACAGAAGAGGAATATAAAGATAATGAAGGTCACAGTTTGAATCAGTCATATTTCATTCAATACAGTGGTGTACTGACAGATCTAGTATCAGTCCAAATCATCAGCAGTTTGATCTACGTATGAAGTGAATTTGTGAAAATTTTGGACTGTTCCTTTATCAGTGTCTAACAATATGTGTATGAGGTCCATGTAATGTCCATGTGTGCATGCTGAAAGAGACTGTCTGACCCCCCCCCCTTTCAGGGTGGAGCCTGCTGGAGTCCGATGGTTGAGACCAGGTCTGAGGAAGCGCAAGTGTGTTTTCAATGTTATTCATGAAAACAAAGCAGCACACATTCAACCATCTTCAAACTGTCACATCACTAATTCACATCTCTGATGTCAGGAGTCATCATCAAAGTGTCAATCAATGAACAGATGATGGATCAATAACTGCAGCTAGATTGTGTTTGTTCTCTCCATCAGATTCCTGTCAACTCACAATCGACCGAAACAAAGTACACACAAACCTCAAACTGTCTGACAACAACAGGAAGGTGACACATGTGGAGGAGGTTCAGTCATATCCTGATCATCCAGAGAGATTTGATGTTTGTCTTCAGCTGCTGTGTAGAAATGGTCTGACTGGTCGCTGTTACTGGGAGGTCAAGTGGAGAGGACACATTTATATATCAGTGAGTTATCATCATCACCTTTATCTATAAAGCACTTTAAAACAACACAACACAAATTGCTGTACATAGGAACTATATAATAAAAGTACATAAGATATAAATAAAAGCCAATTAAAAGAAAAAGTAAATTAATTAAATAACTAATTTCATTACAAGAGAAACTAAGTCTCAGTGAGGTTAAAAGCCAAAGAATAAAAGTGGGTTTTAAGACACAATTTAAAAGTGGACAGTGAAGGGGCCTCTCTAACGTGCAAGGGCAAATTATTCCATAATTTAGGACCCACGATAGAAAAGGCCCTGTCCCCTCTGAGCTTCCTCCTGGATCTCGGTACCTCCAGGAGCAGCTGGTCAACTGACCTGAGAGACCGACAGGGTGTGTGGGGATGAAGAATGTAATGCAAAGTTATTTAAGGGCTAGTTTTATTGCAATGGGTGAGTTTACTGACTGACGCGCGGAAGAAATAGTTCTTTATGGAGCCTAGATGGTGTGAATGACGAGACCAGAGACTGCAATATCTTGTTTAGGAAAAACCAAAAATATATTGAATAAATGGGGGAAAGTGGAAATGGAACAAAATAATTAATACAACACACAACATAAATAAATGCCACAATTAATTAATAAATTAATGCTGTGATTTTCTGTGCAAGAGTCCTTTTGTTAAGAGTCCTTTTGGTCCTTTTTTAAAGTTCTTTTTTTTAAAGTTCACTTTTAAGGAATTCCTCCTTAGGGTCCAGCTTCATGTGATGGGGAAATATGTCCGTAATCCAAAGACTGCAAAGTGGGAGAAAAGAGGGGGAAAAGAATGGTCCTCCTGGTTCGCCACTTCAATATGACGAAAATCAATTCAAGGTGGGAAAAAAAAAAACCCTGACCTGTAGGCCAGAAAAATGTCATTAGTACATTAAGTTCAATTCAGTTTACCGGTAAACAAATACATTTTTCTGCAATTCTATGCAACAATGCGAATCATGAATCATCATCTTCAGTCACAATTGTACAACAGTTAAATTATTAATCATCTTGGCTACGTAGCTTAATCCATACATTCTAGTAGCGTTCACTACAAACAAATACAAAAACAACAATAAAGAAAAACAACTGTTTAACAGACAGCATAGCCGAATTCAAGGCAACACATAACAATAATCAGTCAATTTCACTTTGTTTCAAAGAAAGCCCATTTAAGTACTTAAATAAGTAAAAGTGTTCAAAAACAGCAGTTTTTGAACCCGAGTTCTGCTCGCGGTGGGAACGCCGCCGACAAAGTCATTTTTTAATTGCGGAAACGATCGACTCATTACTGACAATTAAAAGGTTGTTTTTGGTAGATGTTAAAGACACTTACCGCTGAGGTGATACGATTCTATAGACGAATTGAGGGGAGAAAACGCTTTGTTTTAACGCCGTTCTAAACGCCATAAGCTTACAGCCACAGCAGGAGTCAAACCCAGAAGTATCCCTCACAGCCGGTTTTCATACTTGCCGCGACGTGGAAGGAGCAAATCAGGAGAGGGACCTCAAATCAGCTGACGTGGGTCATGTGACAGTGCGTAGTTGATATGGGTTACAAGAAGCTCAGAGAGGTAAGGCGGGGCAAGATTGTGAAAGCATTTAAAAACGAACATGAGAATTTTAAAATGAACTCTAAAAGACAGGCAGCCAGTGCAGTGAGGCCAGGACAGGGGTTATGTGCTCTCTTTTACGAGTTCCTGTTAGGAGTCGTGCAGCAGCATTTTGAACCAGCTGCAGACGTGAAAGCAACGACTGACTGACCCCCACATAAAGTGAGTTACAGTAGTCCACATGGGAAGAAATAAAAGCATGGATCACTCTTTCAAAGTGCTGCCTAGAAAGAAAAGATTTCACTCTTGCCAGTTGCCTTAAATGATAAAAAGTAGACTTCACCACTGCTCTGATTTGGTTGTCCAATTTAAAATCACTGTCCAACTTAAAACCAAGGTCAGTAACAACAGGTTAAAAATAAACTTCCAGGGGTCCCAAATCAACAGAGGACGGCTCACAGGGACCACTGGGTCCAAACACCATCACTTCTGTTTTCTTGTCATTAAAATTTAAAACGTTTAGAGCCAACCAAGCTTTAATGTCATCTAGGCATGTCAAGAGAGGTTTTATGGAGATGCCATCCTTCTGCTTCAGTGGCAAATAAATCTGGCAGTCATCTGCATAACAATGAAAAGAGATCCCATGCCTTCTAAGGATGGAACCCAGAGGCAATAAATACAGTAAAAACAGCAGTGGCCCTAAAATTGAGCCCTGTGGGACGCCGCATGACAGAGAAGCAGAAGATGATTCAGAACCGAGAAGGCTGACAGAGAAAGTTCTATTGGCCAAATAAGACCTAAACCAAATAAGTGCAGTGCCACCAATACCCACTACACCACTTAATCGAGAAATTAGAATATTGTGGGCTACGGTGTCAAAGGCAGCAGTTAGGTCAAGCAAGACCAGAACAACATGGTTACCAGAATCACCTGCCAGAAGGATGCCATTAAAAACCCTTAATAATGCAGATTCTGTGCTATGAAGGGTTTTAAAACCTGACTGAAAACCTCAAGGATGCCATTATCATCTAGAAAATATTTCAGTTGACTAAAAACAATTTTCTCTAAAACCTTGGAAAGTAAAGGCAGCTTGGAAATAGGCCTATAATTAGCTAAAACTGTGTGATCAAGGCCAAGTTTTTTAATCAGTGGCTGCACTACTGCTTGTTTGAAATTTGCAGGAACCACACCAGAAGACAGACTGCTGTTAATAATGTCAAGGACATACTGCCCTATACTAGGAAAAATTTCTTTAAAAAATTGTGGTGGAAAAGCATCCCGAGGGGAACCTGCGGGCTTAATATGGTGAACCACATCCTTTAAAGTGGGGAGGGTCACAAGATCAAACTCAGTAAAAACAGCAGTGCAAGGGACAGAGACAGAGGGGTCAGAGTCAGGAGCTGTGATAAGAGCCCTGGTGGTGACAACCTTTTCAATAAAAAAAGTTCAGAGAATTATTGCAAATATCAGGCGAAACTTCCAAATAGACATTCAATGGAGTATTAAGAACAGTGTCAGTGGTCCTAAATAACACACATGGGTTATGACAGTTGGAAGAAATAATATTTGCAAAATATTCCCTTTTTTCCTCTTTAACAGTGTTCTGGTAGCGATGCCAGCAGTCTTTGAAAGTGAGAATTTGAAATGGTACATGCAGTTTATCCTTTTTCCAT
This sequence comes from Oreochromis niloticus, assembly GCF_001858045.2. Classification (NCBI taxonomy): domain Eukaryota; kingdom Metazoa; phylum Chordata; class Actinopteri; order Cichliformes; family Cichlidae; genus Oreochromis; species Oreochromis niloticus. Next base: position 12,667 of record NW_020327466.1, on the reverse strand, counting down.
CTCCGTTCTGCTCGATGACATTCCCTCTTAGCAGTACGAGTGCTTTCATTAAACCAAGGCTCAGATTTAGCCTTGGGCTGCCTGGTTTTTAAAGAAGCCACAGAGTCCAAGAGGGTTTGACAGCAAGAATAGAACCAGGAATTAAGCTCTTCTGTATCAGAGGAGACAAAGTCAGAAGGGCCACAGAGCTGATTAAAAGCAGCAGAAAACTGCGCGGCAGTGGAGGTGTTAATAACCCGACAGCGCCAAGCAGCAGCGCGAGATTTAATTGCAGTATGTGTAAAACCAACGTTGAATAACACAGACATATGATCTGAGAGTACAGAGTCACAGATCTCCAAGTTTGTGACAGGCAGACCATATGACAAGACAAGATCCAGTGTGTGTCCGTGCTCATGTGTAGGCCAGGCACAGACTGTACCAGGCTAAAAGAGTCAATAAAGCTTAAGAAGTCCTTTGCCAGTGGCTTATCAGGACAACATACATGTATATTAAAATCTCCAACAATAAGAACACTATCATAGTTGGGCATAATCCCAGCTAAAAAAACAGAGAAGTCGTTTATGAAGTTCCTATTGTATTTCGGGGGCAATAGATGACAGCGCAGAAAACTGGGTTAGTGCGTCTCACCTCAAACGAGGTAAGTTCGAAGCTGGAGAAAGAAGACTGTAGAAAACACTGCTTACATTTGTAATCCTTTTTGTAAACAGTCGCTGTGCGTCCACCCCTGCCTGACGTCTGTGGGGAATTAAAATAGCAACAATCCATTGGTAAAAGTTCAGATAGAGCACTGGACTCACCAACACTCAGCTACGTCTCAGTCACACACTATTCTGTCCCCTACGTGCGTGGTTCTGGTACACAAAGTGACAGATAGCTAAACATATGCAGTAGGCACTGAAAGCGTTGAATGATGAGTCAGACGTGAAAGTAAAGTTGAGGGCTGTTTACTTGTTTGTCTTCACCAATGTACATCTTACAGTGCTGTCCCAGAACTTGTGAAACTACAAAAAATACAAAAAAGAAATATGCTCAGACAAAAATAAAGAATTATGCATTTGGTACACATGGCAAACAGACTTAAACATTTATATATATAAATCTCTCCAAATATGCATCAAAACAATAAAATATGCATCACTTACTACTCATAAAGATGAAACACAATTCAAACTTATAAACAACGCTTCTCCATGGCATAACACAGATGGATGCTGAAGGATTAAACAGAGAGGCATCTGGTATGCCTCGCTGTGCAAATCCCAATACTAGTGATGGCCCGCTTGAAGCTGACGCTCCGGAGCGTGTGTCGAAAAAAACAACACACTGGTTCAGAAGCACTGTGTCGAGGCTTGCTTCGTTTGGCAAAAGTCACGTGACCAGTGACGTCCGAAGCTTCATTACGCACGTAATCGCTTCGGTACCTGATTCAAATGGAACGAAGTGAATCATTTGCGGGATTTGTGGAGTGTTTTGATGGTGGCAGATAGCGAACCACTGATCATTCTACTGAGAGATTTGGTTCTGTTGTGTGGGAGTATTTTGAGTTTACTTTGGTCGGTGGGTTTTCCAGCTTTGTGTTCTGGCTATTTGCTTTTGTTTTGTGCGTCTTTATTTTATCTGAAAACGGGACAAACTTAAAATGTAAAAAATCTGCTTTTCATAATATAAATATCATTAAATAACTTCCATTTGACTCGTAACATTTAATGTTATAAAAAGATGTATTTTATTTAAAAAAAAAATCTTAAAATGTTAGTCTACAAAATGTGCAGCAATTTAATTTATTTATTCTCTTTAGCTGATAGTTTGTGGAGCCATAACTGCATCTCTACCAGTTTTTCTGCACTCCAGCCTCTTCTGTGCCATGTGAAGGGATTTTCCTTAAGGCAGGAGAAATTATCTTAACGAAAAGGAACAGGTTCAGCCATCGCACAGTGGAACAAATTCTCTTCTTGAATAAAAATGAAAAAGGGTTACCTTAAATGCATCATGTTTTTAATTTGCAAGTTCATAAGCATTTCCCTTTCCATTTCACAATCAATTCTGCCCCCAGGTCAAAAATACGTATAGGAAAATTTCCCTAATATAATATTATTTATAAATATACCCGTCTAGAGATTAAATGCATAAGTACATGGAGGCAGGACCTCACAGCAGAAGCACACTGCATAATGTGCATTATTATATGCATGTTATATGTAACGTGGTATTTTTCAATTATTGTATTTACCAACATCAAGAAGTCACAAGAAAAGAAAGACCACACCATGGTGCATGTTCAAACAAAGAAAGTTTACTGGTCAAAATAATTTATTAAACAAATAAACTACATTTTTTAACACCAAAAAATACACGTTCAAAGCAACACAACAGCAGCCCAATATGAGACAGAGTTCCACTCTGTAGAGTGGAAGCAGTTGGTTTTATTTTGTGGATTCAAGCTGCTCTTCATATTTTCGGCCACCAGATGTCACCAGAGAGGACTGTGTTGAAAAGCTTCGAGTAATGAACCGTTTTTCAATACAAGCTTCAGTGCTTCAGAAAGCTTCATTTGGCCATCACTACCCAATACTAAAATGGCTTCCTGCATTACCCCACTCATGTGACTCTAAACATCCAATAGGAAATAGCTTCAGGTATTACCCCACTAATGTGACCCTAAACATCCAATAGGAAGGAATACTAGCCAAGCCACAGAAAAATTCACTTGACCACAGTCTCCAAGCTAACCACTAGGAGATGCTAAAATGCTCAATGTGCACAACCCCAGTCTCGGTCGCTTTGTCCTTGGGCAAGACACTTCACCTACCACCTACTGGTGATGGCCAGAGGGGCCGATGGCGCAATATGGCAGCCTCGCTTCTGTCAGTCTGCCCCAGGGCAGCTGTGGCAACAACTGTGGCTTGCCTCCACCAGTGTGTGAATGTGAGAGTGAATGAATAGTGGAATTGTAAAGTGCTTTGAGGGTCTTGAAAAGCACTATATAAATGCAATCCATTATTATTATAGCATTACACATACAGAAAATCCAGATCACTGGAACGAAAAAGTCCCGAAGAATGAAAGTTTTGTTTAAAATTGATCTGGCGTTCACCAGGGCAATCCTGGCAGGAGCTGGAGCTGGAGCACCAGTTTTGGTAAGTCGCGAAACCCGACGCAGCGATCTCGGGTTTCGATAATGTTGACGGCGGAAGTTTAGCCTGGGAGGGCAGCGAGGCCAAGGAGCAATTTCTTAGATAAACCTTTAGCTTCACCAACCGACTGCTTTGTTTGCCCCGGCAAGGTAGCGTGGGAACCCAGTACAGGTAATCCGGGATTGCCAATACAACTGGGGGCAGGGATTGCTGCCCACCAGCTCCAAATGACACAATATTTTGGACCACAGGTCGGAGGTCCAGTAGTGTCTGGCGATCATAGCAGCAGAGACTTTATTTCGTGGATGACACAAGTTAGAAATAATATAAACAGGAACAAACTTGGCAGTGACAGACGAGCAGCAACACACACTGGCGCCATCGTCATTAATTACTAAATTAATAAAAAATGATTACAGAAAATCAGAAGGAAAGGAGGCAGTAAAGACTGTTTGTATGGATGGAATGATCAGTCCTGGAGTCTGTACTGCTGTGATGATTGTCCTCATTCTGTCTGGCACAATAACAGACAAACATCAATCTCCTCCTCCTCCTCTGTCTCTAACAGAGTAGAAGTGTATGTGGACTGTCCTGCTGGCACTCTGTCCTTCTACAGAGTCTCCTCTGATAGTCTGATTCACCTCCACACCTTTAACACCACATCCACTGAAACTCTTTATCCTAGGTTTATACTCAGGCCTCCAGGTTCCTCAGTGTGTTTGTGCTGCGTTGAGTGTAAAGAGTGTCTTCCTGTTAGAGAAACACTCTGTTGAACAGATAGTTCAGTCTGTACATGTCTGTCTCTTTCACTCAGAAACACGTTTTCAAATTCATGGATTCAATCAGTTGATGTTTTAAACTGTTCTAAATGATTCCTTGTAAACTTCTTCCTCTTCAGTCCTTTAAAAATGGAAGCTACCATTATTCCAGGATCCACATGTTGTTTTTCTGTCTTTTTCCGCTCAACGTTTCACAGTGAATATCAGTATGTTGTGTTTCTGTAAAGCTCAGTTCACAACCAGCTCCAAAGCTGAAAAAAAACCACATCTACTAATCATCTAATAATTGCAGGCACTTTAACTTAAAGATGAGACTTTGTCAGAGATGTGCAGATGCCCCGTCCACACACACCTGTCTCACATATGAGCTACTCTCAGGCCCCACACTGTAGAGCTGGCAGAGAAAAGCCACATGGTTAAAAGCTCCATTCAGTGCCTCTGAGAGTTAAAGTGATGGAAACACTGACTCCTGGACTGCTTTAATCCAGCTGTTTCACACTGAACATCTGCTTGAGAGAAAATACTTATTAGCTCAAATTTAACACAGATCAGGTAAAAAACAAGGAATGGAAAAATACCTAACATCAGAAGAAGGACTCACTGACCCTCTATAAATAGGAGGGTCAATATGCCCCAGGCTGATTTTTTCCTGTCTATCATTTTGTCTGTCTCTGCTGTTTTGCTTAAAAGCTTTTCACCCCGGGGCTCGCTATGCTTGCTTGCTGTATTTGTACTGTTTTTTCTGTTCATATGACACTGTTTAATAAAGTCTGTTATAAGAATTCTATTCTTTTCCAAAAGATCTTTCTGAGTGATTTGAATTTAATTGGATCTTAAAAGCCGGACCTCCACAGCGTTGGTGGGATAAGATTGTCATATTGGCTTTAGAATTTGTGACATTCACTCACACTCACAGCCCGAAATCATTGAATGATAAAGATGCATCTTATATGGATAGTTCAACAACAATGACTCAAAGCTGTCAAACCAATGAAACATGTCACCGTGAAGAAGCAACGATGCTCAAAGGTAAACCGAAAAGAACCCCGCCGGCTGCACGGCGTGGTCTGGTATCGCTGGGTTCAGCCAAGTCTCGGTGAAGTAGAGGAGGTTGCAGTCCCGAATGTCTCTCTGGAACTTGATTCTGGCTCTGAGGTCATCAAGCTTGTTCTCGATGGATTGAACATTGGCTAGCAGGATACTGGGCATGGGTGCGCGGTGTGCGCGAGCCCGTAGCCTGTTCCTGATGCTGGCTCGTTTCCCTTGAGGCCGTCGCTTAGTGTCGCGTCCTTTGTTCTCTCTCAGGATCTCCTTTGGCCAGGTTGGGTCCGGAGTCCGGAGTTGAAGCAGCTAGGTTGGAGCCAGCCTGTGGCTCCAAACTAGCTGCTTCAAAGCAGCGAGTGGAGAACAATAGGACTCAGATTTGTGTCAATGTGACACGTGTCAGCTCCATGGCAGTAAACACAGGACTGATCTGTTCATCATTTGAATACAGAGGGATCAAAACAACAGAACAACATGGTAAAGATCAGCACATCACTATATTGAACTAAAAATGACTAGATTCATGAACAGACTTCAAACATTTCAGTAGCACACACATGCTTCTACACAGTCCACACACATTTTGCTGCCTTTGCTCTCATTTCTAACATCAGGAGACCTTTATGATCTCTGTCATGGTGTCTGTTTAATAACAACAGTCACTACATGAGTGAGACACAAACTCCATCTGCCTCTTCATACATACAGTCTACATATTTACAGAAGTTAGAGCTCATCAAACACAGAGAAACAGAAACCTTCTCAGTATCAGCGAGCACAGCAGCTTCCGTCCAGAGCAGCAACGCATGGAAATCACATGAAATCTCCTTTTTTTCACCAAACTCTTCCTCTAACAAGATCCTCGGTCTGCTGCTGTTTCTTTTCTGGAGGCAAATCCATTCTGTGTTTCCTTCTGTTGACTCAGTTTTCTGTTGTTTTTCAAGCAAATTGTTATTTGAGGGGGTTTTTTATAGGGATGTTTAGGGACCTTTAAGGATTTTTGTTTGTTAATTTGTCACTGATCACTGCTGGTGCCAATAAATCTCTGCTTAGCATTTTGGAAAGTTAGTTTTGGCTCTTTCTTGGGTGGTGTTGGTCCATTTCACCCTATGATTTGTGGAATATGATGCCTACTGGGTATTAGAGTATAATATGCATATAAAATGAGCTCAGTGTTAAATACTTTAACACTGATGGGGAAAACTTTCTCTAGAATAACCACTTTTACATTTGATATTTATGAACAAGTTTCCAATATTACAGTTTTATGTGTGCTGAGGTGTTTTATTGTTTCTTTTGGAATGGTTTGAAAACCTCCTTCACCACCACCAATTTTCAGCTATGAGTAAATATTTTTGGAAATACAGCAGATATTAATTTCTCCATAGAGGTAAGAATATTTTACGATTCTTCAGTCGGAAAGATGAAGACATCCATGCAGAGAGCAGACAGGCAGCACAAACAGTGTTTTAATCACATCCAGTTTCTTGTTAAATTGCTCAGTAGTGGAGGAAGATAGCTTTGGTTTTGTAAGGGTGGGGTGGGTTTCATCACAGTTTACCGTTCATTAGAAGTTACCACACACCACTGCTGTGATGTTGGTCTGTGGACACCTCTCTGGTGTTTCCTTCCTCTTCAAAGTTCTGCATTCCTGAACTTCCTGCTTCTCCTGACTGATGCTGATCTGACCTTCTCCGTGTGAAGCTCCATGTAAAGGTAGGTGAAGCAGTCTGTAATGTTTTCCTGGCTAACATCAGCTGTGTGCAGCTTAGTTCCAGCACAAATCTGCCGCTCTATAGTTCACGGTAACGGACTCACAGCTGGAACAACGAGGACAGGTGTTAAGCGCACTTCCTCTTTTTAGTGTGTGTGATGGTCAACATCAAATGTCTCAAAGCAGGTGCAAATGATTATTTCAACTAGACTCTCTTTGCCTGTACATGAAAGAAGGCTGCAGACACCAGGTTCATAGTTTGGTTCCGTGTTGAAGTGTCAAGTTGAGTGTTGTATTTTGAGTTTCTGGAAGTTTCTGCTGCTGTTTACAGCCATGTTTATTGTCCTGGATGTTTGTAGTTTGAAGGAAAAAAGACTCTATGATAAGATAATTTAAATGTTTTCAGTGATGATCTGTAGAAAAGTAACAGTGAAGACTTTTTCAGTTCTCAGTACAGGGTGGAGTTTTGTAGTTCAGCATGTAGGACAGTTTGTAGATGTAGATGTAGAGGAAGTGGCTCTGTAGGTGAACAGTTTTGTTTTTGGACTCGAGCAAACAATTAAAGATTAGAATTAAAAGATCGAATCTATCAAGTGTTACATGAATAGGAAGATGACCTGAGCAGGAAGAAGAGAACAGCCTGAGAGGTTTCTCTGTTTCATCCTAGTCTGTGTGACATCAGCATGCATAGCAACAGCTTAGCAACCACACTACCTGTTATTTAACACCTCTCTGAACCCGTAAGTGGAGAAAACACTGTACTGCTAACACACTATGACACAGGAAGTTGATGAAACTACTTCCTCTTCTAACACAGGCAGAATGTTCAGACAGCTTTGCTCCCAGTGGTCCTGTCTCCTGTGTCTGTACAGAGTTTGAAGAAGACAGCTGAATCCTTCTTCAGTCACATGATAAGAAACGCGGGGGAGGTCTGCTAGTGTTTGTAAACAATAACTGGTGCACCAACAACACAGTTAAAGTCGTTCACTGCTGCCCAGACATAGAATACATGATGGTTCAGTGCAGACCCTTCTACTTGCCGAGAGAGCTCACAGCGATCACAGTAATAGCAGTTTATGTGCCGCCGCAAGCTAATGCTAAGTCAGCCATCGAGCTACTCCAGCGCTCCATTAATAAACAGCTAACAACGCACCCGGACTGCGCTGTGATCGTGGCAGGAGATTTTAACCACGCAAACCTGAAATCTGTCCTGCCTGGATTCTTTAAAAACGTGAGCTTTCCGACGAGGGAAAACAACACACTAGACCAGGTCTACACCAACATCCCAGATGCTTACAAGGCCACCCCCCTGCCTCATCTCGGACTCTCTGATCATCTCTCTCTGTCCCTGATCCCTGCTTATAAACCTCTAATTCAAAGACAAAAACCATCTGAAAAATCAGTAAGAGTGTGGACCGCGGAAGCCACCACGGCCCTACAAGACTGTTTTGATAACACGAATTGGAGTGTATTTGCAGAAGGATCAGACTTGGAGGGCCACACATCTGCCGTACTCTCATACATCAGCTTCTGTACTGAGAGCGTAACAACAACAAAGACTGTTAAAGTGTTCCCGAACCAGAAGCCATGGCTCAACAGTGAGGTGAGAGCCCTACTAAGAGCACGTGACAGCGCCTTCAAATCAGGAGACCAACAAGTCTACAAAGAGGCACGCCAATCTCTGGTTAAAGGCATAAAAGAAGCCAAGCGCAAATACAAACAGCGCATCGAGGAACACTTTAACACAAAGAACTCCAGAAACATGTGGCAGGGGATCAAGACACTCACTGGCTACAAAGACAGTTGCACACAAACCAACTCCCCAGACATCACCTTACCTGACACCCTAAACCATTTCTTCGCCCGCTTTGACCAAGAAAACAGGGACACCATCACCCATCCTGCCATTACAGAGAGGGACGACGCTCCCATCCAGCTGGAGCAGCACCAGGTCAGAGCCACACTGTGCAGAGTCAACGCGAGGAAAGCAGCTGGTCCTGACGGTGTAGCCGGTAGAGTGCTTAAAGCATGTGCAGACCAACTAGCAGAGGTTTCACCACCATCTTCAACCTCTCACTGCTACAGTCTGTAGTACCATCCTGCCTTAAGTCAGCCACCATCGTTCCAGTGCCCAAGAAGAACACAGTGAGCTGCTTGAATGACTATCGTCCAGTTGCTTTAACACCCATAATTGCCAAATGTTTCGAACAGCTCATCATGTCACACATTAAGCTGCCATCCCTGCAAACCTCGATCCACACCAGTTTGCATACAGGGCAACAGGTCGACAGAGGATGCCATAATAACAGCTCTTCACACAGCCCTCACACACCTGGACTGTAGTAACACCTATGTGAGAATGCTATTTGTGGACTTCAGCTCTGCCTTCAATACAGTTCAACCCCACAAACTGGTTAATAAACTAAGCAACTTAGGACTCAGCAGCTCACTGTGCAGCTGGATACTGGACTTCCTGAGCAACAGACCCCAGAACGTAAGAATGGGAGAGCACACCTCCTCACCCTCATTCTGAATGTGGGTGTCCCACAGGGGTGTGTCCTCAGTCCCCTCTTATACTCACTTTTCACCCATGACTGTTCACCAATCCACATCAGTAACACCATTATAAAAATGCTGATGACACCACTGTCATAGGACTGATCGACAACAACGATGATTCAGCCTACAGAGAGGAGGTTCAGCATCTGAAGCAATGGTGTGACGACAACAACCTGCATCTGAACACAGCCAAGACCAAGGAGATGGTAATCGACTTCAGAAGAACAAAGCGATCTGAGCACTCTACCCTCTACATTGATGGGAGGAGGTAGAAAGGGTAGAAAGCTTTAAGTTCCTCGGAGTCCACATCTCGGCCGACCTTACCTGGTCCACAAACATCTCCCACCAGGTAGGGAAAGCACAACAAAGGCTGTACTTCCTCAGGAAACTACGTCAGGCCCAATTACCCCAAGACTGCTAGTAAACTTCTACCGCTCCACCATTGAGAGCCTTCTGACTTACTGCTGCACACTCTGGTTCAACTGCTGCACTGCGGAGGACAAGAGGAAACTGCAGCGGGTGGTGAGGGCAGCAGAGCGGGCAATCGGCACTTCACTAACTCCCCTCAGAGACATCTATACTGGCAGACTTCAGCAGAAAGCCAGCATCATCATTAAAGACCCCTCACACCCTGGACACTCACTTTTTTCCCCCCTTCCCTCTGGTAAACGCTACAGGTCCATCAGGTCGAAGACAAACAGACTCAACAGAAGTTTTACCCACAGGCTGTCAAACATGCCCTACCTCCACCTGATTGGAGGATACTGCACTGCCAACACTCATGGACATTACACCTTATTTATAAATCGTATTTCGTTTATACTTCAATGCAAACAACACCCTTACCTCTTTAAACTGTATTTATTATAACCTTATTTAGTATAGTTCCAACAGCACCCTCCCCCCCCACTCAATGTGCAATATCACTGATCACACTGCACCTCTCAATGCACCTGCTAGTTAGATGCATGTATGTGTATGTATATAGATGTAAGCGTGTATGTGGAATATGTGTGTGTATGCATGTACGGATGCAAATATGTATATATACATATATGTATGTATGTGCGTGTATGTTTGCAGTGTATGTATAACTTGTACATATCTTCTTGTGTAAATGTAAATTTGTCTTTATTGTGTAAATACTTACGCTATGTGTACTTCACACACATGGAGAGATGCCAAACTGCCTTTCACTGTTCTTGTAACAGTGACAATAAAAAGCTATTCTATTCTATTCTATTCTATGATGTTCCTCATGTTCTCCAACATGTTAACTCTGCTGATCGTCTTTGAATCCTGGATCAGGAGTAAGCTGGTGAATATTGGTGTTTAATAGCGTTTCTGTCTTTGACTCAGTCTGCTGTCACTTTGTTTAGAGAGAAAAAAGAGATTTCAGATTAACTGTGTTCCTGCTGCTCCAGCACTAAAGGACAGTATAGGTAACCGCGCTAATGCCTGTTCATAATTTCACCAAAGTTAATAAACTCTTGGCTAAATGTTCTTGTTGTCAGAGGTAAACAGAGGTGACAGGAGCAGATAATAAGGATTAAATATAATGATGAATAACTAAATGCTGGGTTAGGGTTGGGAAATTTCTATTTTCAATGTTCCTGTGCTTTTTTTCATAGAAATATAACAGTAAAATGCAACACATTTGTAAAAAGTATGAGATGATTGCTAATCCAGTTGATTTAACACACAGAGCAGTAAAATAAAGATATTGCATGTCTGATACTGTACGACAGCAAACACTGTGTTTTAAGAAGAGATTTAAAAGACAGTAAGCAGGTTCCATTCTGATCTCAACGGCTCTAATGGCAAAGGTCTGCTGACCTTTGTTTTCTAGAGTAAAAAAGTGCTATATAGAAACCAGCAAATTTTCCATTTTACTAGCCTTGGGATATCCAACAGAGTCACATTTACAGACTTAATTAAGCAACCAATCATATATGGAATATGTTCAAATTCCTTGGTGCCAGTTATGATCTGTGCAGGGGATATGAAACAATTGGAATCTGTGATGTGAGTTGTGATAGATGCTAGTGTAAAAGTATTTCAATATTCTTGGTGAGAAAAAAATAAAAGCATGTGTGAAATCGTTCAAAATCATTAGCAGTGACTGTGATCTGATTTGGGGATTCTTATGCTGGTAGAAGCTAATTCATAACATTATACTTGAGCATTGAAACACAAGATTCAAAAATTATCCTATTGGTCCATAATCTTCTGGAGAAATACACAATTTTGTAGGTTTTCCTCTGCACACAACCACTGCAGTTTTAAATCAATGCACCCAACTGCATACTTCTATCTTAATTCAAAGGGTTGACAAACTTTGCATCACATTTTTATGAATACGCCCATTTTTAAAGTAGTCACTATTTTGAGGATAAAATTAATTGGATTAACTACCATTATTTAAATATGGGAATATTTGATGTTCTTTTCCATGTCACCCACTGACTTAATGAACAGCCACTTTGGACAGTGAATCAGTCTGTGTGAGTGAATGATCATGGCTCCATCTAGTGGGTGATAGTAGAAGTAGAGCCGCTGATGGCAGCTTCCTCTGCCTCACACTGCTGTCTGACTGCATTCAGCTGACACTGAGATGAAGCAGGAAAGAAGCAGCTGATATTTGGACAGCACACATGCTGGAAAGGAGGATTTCAGTTGATGTGCACATGAATGATTTGTGTTTCCTCTGCAGGTGAGGTAGAAAGTGGTGTGAGCTGATGTGGATGTGAATTCAGCAGCATGGATCAGTGTGGAGAACAGAGACAAGGGAGTCCCTCCCTCTAAACCACTTTGTGTGGGGAACATGAGAGCCAGACCAAAGCTCAGAGGTGAGATGAACCAAACTTTGTCCTTACTTTCCTGAAGATCGCTGCATTAAAGAACAAAAAGAAACAAATCAACATATTTCAAATAGAGTGCATGAATGTTTTAATGGATATGTTGGTGCTGAGTTGAAGTTACAAACCAAACTGTTAAAATATTAAATGCTAAAAATAGAAAAAAGACAACTTTTGCTCATTAAAAAATCCACCATATAGAATCATTTCAGTTTTTCTTTGATGATTAGTTCATAGAAAAACATTTCGAAGCATAACATCATTATGTACAGTTTTAGCTGATCACAGATCATTTCTTTAGGTATTAACAAGTCTTACAGCTGCTCTGTCATATTATCCTTTTTTCTGTATTTCTCCTCTCATGTTTTTATAGTTCAAAGACGGAGAAGTCTGTATCAGAGCAGCTACTGGGCATGTTGGAGAATCTGGGAAAGAAGGATATGAAGATTTTCCACTTTTCCTGCAGCATGTACCTATGGTGATTTCATGAACATCAAAAAGTGTCATCTCGAGAACGCAAACAGATTGGAAACTGTAATGTGATGTTGCAGACATATACTGATGACCATGTGATGA
>NW_020327465.1:0-23700 GCF_001858045.2 Oreochromis niloticus | reverse complement strand
CATTACTCACACTCCTCATAACACACACAGCTCTTTCCAGGAGGGTGGTGCAGCTGCCCTCTGGTGGTCCTCTTTGGGCTTTCACACTCTGAGTGGCCTCTGGAGGGCTATCACTCCCACACTCTCTAGCAGATTGTTACTTGGATGCATCCTCAATCATCCAGGTAAGTAAATCTCCAAAAGTTGAATCTGTTCATCTGGATGTAGCGTTTTGTGGGAGAAACGTTTCGTCACTCATCCAAGTGACTTCTTCAGTCTCAGCTGACTGCAGGTTTCCCCAAACCTTATAAACAGTACATTTGCATAATGACTGAAACCAGCCCACTGAAGGAACAATGGGCTGGGAGGTCAGCTCCTTAATCTTAATTATACTGTGCGCTGTTCCTGCGTGCTGCTCAGTCAAATTCAATATTTATTATTTATTGTTACTTAAACTTGTTGCTGTGGTCTCCCTGTCCTGTTGTTCTCTTTTTGCTTATTTTCCTTTTTCTTTTTCCTTTCAAAAGGTGATCCAGCTGATTTTTTGTCTTTTCTCACTGTCCCTCTTCCCTTCTGTTTTTTTTCCTCTCTTTCCTATCCCCCAGTTATGTCTTTCCAGTACGTAATAACTTAAAGTAGAATAAAATAAAATAAATAAATAGTAAAAAAATAGAAAAAATAATCTCTTTTAATGTGCATGTGTCACATTCTCATGTTAGTGATTATTTATTAATTTGTTCATTAATTTTTTTTCTGGACTGTTAATAGCTCAGCTATTCTTTAGCATTCTTTAGTATCCACACATCTGAAACTTACTCCTTACTGAGCTTTAAGCTGAGTTTATATAAACTCCAAACACTGTAACTCACATCTTGGAGATTTTAACGTAAAACAGTGGAGCTGCTCTTCCTTGTTCTTTGTCCTGCTTCTTCATGGTTATTAACCTGTCAGCATGTGCATGTTTCCAGAGGCGAGGGCATGCATGTTTTCTAACTACAGACAACTGATCCAAAAACAGGCTTTACTGAACTGCATATTTTTGCAAAGTTGTGTTGTTTCATTGAGTCACCATTTCACTGAGCTGCATTAAATACAATATCATATATGCAAACCATAAAAACCATTTGAAACTCTGTACTCAAAGCTTCTTCAGCTTACCATTGACCAAGTAAAAGTAAAGATGTCCAACCGGAAGGCTCGCAGGTCCTCATATTTGCACATGACATTTTTTTCTGCATAAACAAATATAACAAAAGTTAAAGACAAACATCATGATGCACAGCTTCCACTGTGTAACACATTGATCCTTGTTCAACCTGTACATGAGCCAAAATTGACCAAAAGCCAAACAGCAGATAAGCTTTAGTGCAAAGATAATAATAATTAATTCTTTAATTATTTTGTAAAATATTCAAATACTGTATCTAAGTTTCTTTCTTACCCAGCTTTGAAATATTTTAAAGTTAACATCCAAAAACCACTGTCATTAATCAGACCCACGGCCATTAAGGGATCTGCTGAAACAAATGTTTCTTCCATGTTTTTTGTGGGTTTGTACTATTACACAAACATGAACAGATGAACAACTTTCACTTTCCTTAACCTTGTTCCAGCTTCTGCTCTGCTTTTTAATTACAAGTCAAAACACATTTGTTCACACTTGCAAACACTTTATTATTACCATGGTCATAGTGAATTTTATATTTTTGTTTTATGGTTTTATTTGGTTATATTATTCCTTTTTAACTGTGTATATATTTTCAGTTGATGCAGTAATATAATATCCCTGTGTTTGCTTTGAGAGGCACCTTTTAATAAAATGCATTATCATTATTATTAGCAAAAATACTTTTACCAAGTTAAAGTGACAGGTTTGAATGTGTCCTTGTTTTATCCCACAAATAATTAAACCATTTTTCACTTTTCATGTTGCTCAGCACATGCAGGGAAGTCATTCAGGGGTCATGACTGTGCAGCAGGGCACACAGCAGGATTCCACATCACAATCTCTTAAAAAACAAAACATCAACAACACAAAAAAGAAATGTGTCACGGTGGGGAATGCTGGTGCATAAATAGAAGGGACCCAAAGGCAGACACGGGAGAAAAATACTGAAGTTTAAAACAAAATCGAGCCTTTATTGTGGCTGATAAAAAAACACACCAACTTAAACTTCACCTCAGTGAAGCACTTTAAGGACTTTTAAGGACTTTTGATAGATTTGACTTTTTAAACACTTTAAGGACAAGAACTTTTTCGGTACCGTATTTTCAGATTATAGGGCACACTTAAAATCTTTAACGTGCCTTATGTATGAATTCTGGTTGTTCTTACATGAACCGATTTTATATGGCACTCGGCGCTCAAACATCTGTCAAAATGTTTAGTACGACTTTGGTAAGCTAAGAAGCTGCACCGCTTGATGCACTGTTGGAGCATTATGGCTACCGTACTCAGGAGCCTCGTGGAGTGATACGTACTGTGCCTTAACATAATATTACTGTATTGTGTTTGTATAAAGACCCAAAATGGCTTCTGTTAAGAGACATGCTTATGAAGCGGATTTCTCTATCAGCCATGATAGATATTTCAGACTATTCCAACACGGGAATAAAGCAGCTGTGAGAGAATTCAACATTAATGAATCAATGGTACAGAAGTGGAAGAAGCAAGAAGAATGAGTTGAGTAAAGTTTGAGTTACCTGACTGTTTTCTTTCGCTTAATGCGCCTTATAACAGTTGAAAAGACTCAGCTGATCTGCACGTTTCATCATTTCCTCTTATTGTTTTTTACTAAATGTTTATTTTAAGTAGTTTTCAGTCCATTGTGTCAGTGAGGGACACAGACCAGAGGAGGAGAACAGGTAATCATCATATCTGTGAGCTTTAGAGCAGACTGAAAAATACTACTTTAAACAATCATAAATTACTTTGAATAGGAAGAAGAAATCATCTGTGGTTCTCATGTCATGTAAAGAAAAAATAATATTACATATGTGTATTAAACAACAATATTTTAATGTATATTACAGTCACTAACTCATCATGTAAAATAAGCCACAGAAATCAGTATTGGTTACACCGCACAGTGCAAAAGTCTTGAGCCAACCATCACATCATTATATTTTCCTTCTAAGGATCCAGATGTTCTAAGTTAATTTTCATGTTTAAAGCCCCCCTGTTCACTTTAAAATGGTTTCTATGTTCCCTGTCATTTATAAGACAGTGATGTGGATGTGCTGTTAGTGATGAAGACTATGTGAACAGATCTATGCCATGGTCATGGAGGAGTGCTGCCATTTTTCATGGTTTTTCGCAAAAAATTCATGGATTTCACAAAAACATTAAACAACATAAACTTTCTTTATTGTTTTGTAATGTCTGTAGTTTTTAATTACTGATTTTAAATGGTATTACTTCACTACTTAAACTTTTCTGCACAAAGTTTGAACTAGGAAGTCAAAAACATCGCTGGCCTTTGATTTGGTCACTTCCTGTAACCGTGACGGGAAAACATAAACTCGAACAGCTGTCCCTGTCAGAGACCCCGCAGTACTGTTAGAATGGTTTATGGATGTATTAATTGATTATTGTTAATAACATTATACATTTCTCTGTGTTACACTGTCTGCTGTAATGTTACAATAATCCTTCCCTGAGTAGCCCGGTATGGCTGACGCATAAAGGCAGCCATATAGAAAAAAAACAAAAACGTTTACCGTATATATACCGTAAATAACTGAATGTGACGATGTTATGAAACACACACTCGAAGTAACGGCGGGAGTCTGACCTCAAAACATCTTTAAAACTAAAGTGAAAACATACCTGAGAAGCGAAGCAGAGCCTCCGAGCTGAAGCTACTTTCATTCTTAAAGAAACACTTCCTGTAGTTCCTCCTCAGCTGTGTAGGTCCTGCTGCTGTCCACACGATGGCGCCATTGTAGTAGCAGACAGATGACACAAACCACTGTGGACTTTGAAAATGTTTTAATTGAGAAAAGGAAAACAATAAATGATTGAAATAGAAAGATAATTCTATAAATACACTAACAACTATAATAGCGTGATATACACAAGGGCACAATGTGAAGAATGAAAATGTGTAGTCAAAAGCTTTATGTCATGGTTCTCTTGATCTGGAAAGGTGTGTGTGTTTTGTCTTAACCTCTCCCATCCCCGCCTCTGAACACGCACCTGTGGCTCATTCACACTGATCCTGGCAGACTACTTAAGATGGCAAGAGAGGTTGCTTCCTCGCTGGATCGTCACACTACCTAGCGTCAGTGTAGCCCAGACTATGAAAGTGTTTCTTGTGATTTCCTTGAGTTTCCTCCTGACATTGTTTTCCTCTGTGTACAGGCTTTCTAGACTCCCTGCCCGTCTTCCCTGTCGTCTGGATTTCTGTGGATGTGTGTGAGTGAGCGTGAGCTATTTGGAGAGAGTTACAGATCAGGTTGAAGAGGAGCGTGTGTGTACCCCCGTCTGGGACCTTCCCTTCGGACCCCCCCCCCCCCCCCCCACTTCCTGGAGCTCCATGTTATCTTTTCCACTGTATATATGTATATATTCTCACTTGGTGTCACTTTGTGAATAAACCTTCACCTTCTCTCGAAACTTCAGAATCCTGCGAGTGAGTCCTCTGCCTACTAATCTGTGACACTTTACACTGTCAGGTTTCACCAATACAAAAATCAAGCAGACGCAAACAAGTACCAGCAAAATATCATTGCTCACTCACATTACTCAGTCGTTACACTGCACCGACAGTTTGCAGCTGCATGCCTGAATGTCTTCACATCACGAAGGATTTAATGTATAGATTTATTTTGACATGTTATTAATATACTGTACTAATTGATGTATTTAAAACAAGTCAAACTTGCATCAACACAACTACATTTCTCTCCACCAGTCTAAGCCAGTCCTACAAATATCTCCCAGTGTGGCAGCACAGATAAACACTGGTGTATTAGGTGGTTCTGAATTCACAATACTTTGATGGAGAACCTGCTGAGAAAACAATCAGCCTGTTATTATTGCTTCCTACCTCCCAAAGGCCCGTTTAAGAGCCACGTCAGTCTGTTTGTATCTGTTCTTACTGCGTCTTCATTGGTCTGTCTCTCTGTTGTTATCTGCTGTTTTGTCTCTTCAGCTCTTCATCTTTTTGTTTTTGTCAGTTTTTGTCAGTGAGCTGGTTAACTTAGAAGTTGCCTTTTGTGTGTCGGCTGCCTTTGTTTGTGTGTTCTCAACATGATGCGCCCCAAATTCAAGCCCTGCACATCTTTCCAGACTCCCAATCAGGAAGCAGAAAAAGCTGCTGTCTCTGCTCTGGAAGTCTGTCCTCCAAGAAAAGCTCTGACTTCTGCTAAATGGGTCAAACTGGGCAGAAAGTATACAAACACATAACATCCTTATAGAATATGATTTACACTATAATTCTGAAATTTAGTGGGCCATGAAAGATACATCCGACTCATCCTGCAGCCTTCAATTGAAGCCTCCAAAGGATGCAGACCCTGGCTGTGTCCCAATTAAGGGTCTGCAGCCTTAAAGGCCACATTTTGAGGCCATTCATTTCCCTGACAACAACAGCAGACACGTGGTGTGTGTGTGGGTGTCTGCCTCTTATAACCACAGTGATTCTCCTGTGGTTTGAAATCTCATGTGATCTTGTGACGTGATCACGAGTCCAAACACTAACAGACAGGTTTGACAGGACGCTGACGTGGATCTCCTTCAGATCTGGATCACAGTCTTCACACTAAACCCTTTAAACATCTTTACTCTGTTGGTTTGATCAGTAAGAACAATAATGTCATAAAAACAGGATTTTTCCTCTCCTGATGAATATATATCCGTGTAGATAAACCACTCAAAGGCTCCACTCAAACAATAACATTAAATACATGATTATAGTCAGAGGGGACTCCAAAATAAAAGCACCTTCAAACCAAGTTCTTTCAGACTAAAAGGAGACAGGAAAGACAAACTGATCAGAACTTCCTGGTGAATCATGTCAAATAAAAGAAACACAAACCTGTTTCGTAGTATAAGAGTTCATCCAACCTGCAGCAGTGATACTAAAGTCTGAACGACACAAAAACCAAATGAATCTGTCCATCAGTGATAATAAAGATCAGCCTGACATCTGTAACATCAGCAGGACCAAAGTCACTTCCACTGTGTCCATCACTGGTAGGTTAAACTGGGAGACAGTCTCTAACATGATGAAACCATAGTCTATGATCTAGAACATCATAGTGGTGCGTAGGTTCATCCAGGTCACAGTGCTCTACACTGAACAAGTCAAACACCTGGACTTCACCCAGTTGCTGTTCTTTGTGTCTTCTTTCTTCAGCTCTACAGACGAACACAGAGAACTGTTTCTCATACGTGGCTTATCAGCATGTTTGAGTCCATCCACACAGCTCAGTATGTTTCTACTAACACGTTCTACCAACATAGAGGTCAGAGTGAAATAATGAGGTGTTAGACTGATGCTCTGCCTGACACCAAAGAGACACAGGAAGTGTTTGATTCAGTCAGAGCAGTTTGGACTTATTTAACCACCTTTGGTGTCTATGATGGTGTCGTCTGTGGAAGGATGTGTAGAGCAAACACAAAACCAGCCAAGAACAACACCATGAAGCTCATTTAAGAGAAAACAAATGTGAAGCTCTGGTGACAGATATAAAGACAGTTTATGGTTTGAATCCCATCAGGTCCTGGACCCCTGCTCTCTGTCCAATCACAGACTGAACACATCAGCAGGACCACCAAAGTCCTCAGATTAATCCAGGGTCTGTCCTCAGCCTTTGAGAGCTTCAGTTCCTCACAGTTAGACACAGCAACAAATATGTCATCATCCATCTCTTCTACACTCTATCACTGATCACTAAAACTAGCTGATGTCTGTCCTGATGTCCAGGTAGGACAGACTGCAGTGAGTTTAATAAGCTGTCTTAGAGACACTTAGAGGGACAGCTTCATCTGTCAAACAGGATCTATGATCTATGATGGTTTGATTACTGCATTTAACAGAGTTCATGGTTGAAACAACAAGAAGACTGCAGGTCACCTGGAGGTCTGTCATTAGATTTACTGCAGAAACTGGATCAAACTGGATCCAACTGGAGCTCTTGTTGGGATCCAGGGTGCAGCAGGTCTGTGCTGAGCAGAATGAATAAACCAATAAGATGTCTCTGTATGAGGAGGCGGGGTCACAGGAGGTTAACAGAAACTCTGCAGCAGCATCATCAGCTCACATGGAAACTTTGATGATTCACTTCTGTGGTGTTTTTACAGAAACACGTCACAAAATTAGCTCCACCTGTTTTGTGTGTGAGCTTTGAGTTTCTTGTCTTCATCCTGGATTCTTGTGTTGGTGTTTTTACACACAGCAGATATTTCCTGGTTGGTTCCTTGATGACCACATGAAGCTTTCTGAAGCTTGGATTGAAAACGCTTTATTACTCAAAGCTTTCCAACACAGGCCTCTGTGCTGCCATCTGGTGGACAAACATATGAAGTGCAGGGTGAAGCTTCAAATTAAAATGAACTGCTGCAGCTACGTTTATATATAACATACTATAACCTATATAACCATATGTATAGTGTATTATGTAGGTTTTAGACCTGGGGGTAGAATTGCTGATGGCCTGGTTGTTATTTATTTTCCCCATGGTTCACCAGCTCTCACACAACATCACCACCAATGATCCACGTCCTTATAAACCTCTGAATCAGGTCCTGAAGCAGTGACGTCCTGAGTGAAGACCTCACTGATCACATGACTCTGGTCACCTGGACTCAGTGTTTCTGAAGCAGTGTGCTGGGTTTTTAACCCTTGTGTTGTCCACGGGTCATTTTTGTCCTCTACAGAAATCTTTTGCTATCAAAAATATGTTTTTTATTCATCAAATGGTCTGAAAATAACAGAAGTTATTCATTACTATACTATGCATGATTGGAATAAGTTTTAAGTAATTTGATTTATTTATGGGGTTTTTATTCGATTTTATAACACCTGTTGTCCTCGTGGACAAAAATGACCCCAAAGTACAAAGTGTTGCAAAAGGCCGTATTTTCACAACATACTGCTATCAAACATCTTTGATCTTGGATCACTGATGTTTGGGGTCAAGCACTGGTCATAACAACCACAACAACAACAACAACAGGCAGCACAATGAGGAGGCAGATGCTCTATATTCAATAAAATGTTATTTATACTGCGCCAAATCAAAACAACAGTCGCATCAAAGTGCTTCGTATTGTAAGGTCGACCCTACAATAATACATACACAGAAAGTATGCTCACAAGCCTCCATTGCACTAGAGATTTGCATACTTTGATGAGCATACTTTTTTTTACCATGTTGTGCAAAGCAATGACCAGTAGGACAAAGCACATATTGTCCTCTAGTATAATGAGGAGGAAGAATCAATGTTCAGGAAGATCCAGGGTTAGAAGATATAGAAAATATTGTCAATATTTAGAGCACATGCTACCCTTTCTCTGAAAAAGCACATCACCCACCTGCAGAAGTGGAAGAAGGCTATGAAGTGAAGAAAAGTGATGAAGAATCTGAACTATGTTCAAGTAGGTTCTTGGGCATCCAGGGCATTGTAGTCTGAGGAACTTGGAAAGAAAGTGACTGGGCTTCTTGAAGTTTCTTGAGTTTTCAGAATGTGAAACTGGAATAGAAGACGTGTCAGAGGACTGCACATCATCCATTTCAATTATGATGAAGACAAAGAATCAAGCAGGAAAGAGGAGTCAGATGAGACGGAGGAATATTTGCAGTAATGTGAGGAAACATTGATCTGGTCTTCTAACATCCCAATGACAGACGATGCATGACTCTCTCATGTGCCACAGAGAAAGATAATCTATCACAGTCCAAGCACATATGCCAGGTCCCATACTCCTTCATTGGCTTTTCTACTCGAGCACTGAACGCATTATACACAGTGTTCTGCTTGTATTCTGCTTTTTAACGTTCACATGCCAATGGATGCATCAGAGACCAAGTTGGGGTTCAGTAACTTGCCCAAGGACACCTTGGTAAGAACTCCAGACTAGAGCACACAGAGACTGAACCAACAACCATCCAATTAGCAGATGAGCTGCTCTACAGCTAACTCAATGACGAACAAGGAGGGACAACGAGAGGGGAAAAAGATGGATCGAATGCAGCTGTAGGCATATGTGGGTATGTTGATTCTACATCCGGTGGAGTCGCTACGGACAGTTTATGACATCCTGAGTCTGGTAGAGCAGTTTTAAAGGTGACACAAGATTAATCATAGAAGCGCAAAAAGGATATAATTTCTTGATAAAGACACAATAGATGATCATCGTGCAGGGCCCCGCCCGTCGGGCTATATGATCGCCCGACTGGAGATATCACTAGCTCCGCGACGTTGGGCTAGCGATTTTGCGAGCCCTGTCGTTCATGACACAAACGCGCTCCCATTTGAGGTGTATGGAACAAGTGGGTGTTTCTCCTGCTGTGATGTAAGATCCTGATACTGATGTGACTGTATGAGCACCAAGTCCCGTTCAGAGGACTCTGTCCATTCCAACAGAACATCCCAAGTAAACCTATGAGATAAAAACATGGCAGTATGTCATGCCAGGTCCAGCTGTACATGGAACATGCTAGTGTACCCATGGCAAACGTCTGGCCTGCAGTCAGGACACGCGAGTTGTCCCTAACATTGCAGGTTTCCAAAAGAAAACAATCATCTGTAACAACTTGTTTACTGTATATGACCCTGGCCTGCAACTGCAGAAAAGAAAGCTGTCCATGATGGGACCAGTGCAGAGGAATAAACCTGAGCTTCCTCCTGCACTTGTGTCAAATATGGACATGAAAGTTTGCCTTCACTCAGACCCATGCCCTGGTGTCCTACCATGCCAAAATATAGAAAACTGTCAGGTAATGAGTTGGAATAAAGTTGAATAAAACCTTGAAACACAGAGATGGATGATATTTTATACTTATGGCTTTATAAACAGTCAAAGCAAACAGGGTCATTTTTGAGCGCAGAGGACAACAGATGTGATTATTTGCTGCCAGTAAAAAACTTGAAGTAGTTTAAAAACAGCTTTCTAAATTAACTTTGACATAAACTGTCTGTGATCATCTGCTAAAGCAACTGACTCTGGTTGTGAAACGATAATCACAATAACTGATGATTTGATTTATTTTTTACCCGAAAACGAAGAAAAAATTCATTTTTATGAGGTTTTTAACAGACTTAAATTTGAAATGGAATAAAAAAAATGTGTCAGAATGTTTGAATTAAGTTTTAATTAAAAGTGGGGGGAAAATCCACTTCATAGTAATTAAGTATCAATCAAACCAGATGGGGACATTTTTGACCCCTGAGGACCACAGGTGTGATTATGTGCTGCCATTTAAAAATTATAAATGGTTCAAAAAAAACTTTTTCACTAAAGTTCAACATAGAGCACTCTGTAGTTAGTCAGATAGTCAAAATTATCTGAACTTTTAAATATTTTATTTTCTTGTTTTGTTTCCACTCGAAAACACAGTGTATTTATGTAAACAAGGTCTGGTGGCCCTAAAATGTAAAATGTTGGGTAAATTTTGTGTTAATGTGTTGGTCTTAAGTAAAACTAAGACGTAACATTGAATTGATTGACAAAGTATACTTTATATTTTAAAAACAGTCAAATGAAGTGGGGACATTTTTGACCCCTGAGGACCACAGGTGTGATTATGTGCTGCCATTAAAAAATGTAAATGGTTCAAAAAAAATTTTTTCACTAAAGTTCAACATACAGCATTCTTTAGTTAGTCAGATAGTCAAAATTATCTAAACAATTAAATATTTCATTGTCTGATTTTATTTTCGCTCAAAAACACAGTGTACTTTATGTAAACAAGGTCTGGTGGCCCTTAAATGTGTAATGTTGGGTAAATTTTGTGTTAATGTGTTGGTCTTAAGTAAAACTAAGGTGTAACACTGAATTGATTGACAATTTATAATTTATACTTTAAAAAACACTCAAATGAAGTGGGGACATTTTTGACCCCTGAGGACAACAGGTGTGATTATGTGCTGCCATTTAAAATTATAAACACTTCAAAAAAAACTTTCTCACTAAAGTTCAACATACAGCACTCTGTAGTTAGTCAGATAGTCAAAATTATCTAAAAAATTAAATATTACATTGTCTCATTTTATTTTTGCTCAAAAACACAGTGTACTTTATGTAAACAATGTCTGGTGGCCCTAAAATGTAAAATGTTGGGTAAATTTTGTGTTAATGTGTTGGTCTTAAGTAAAACTAAGGTGTAACACTGAATTGATTGACAATTTATAATTTATATTTTAAAAAACAGTCAAATGAAGTGGGGACATTTTTGACCCCTGAGGACCACAGGTGTGATTATGTGCTGCCATTTAAAAATGTTAAATGGTTCAAAAACAAATTTTTCACTAAAGTTCAACATACAGCACTCTGTAGTTAGTCAGATAGTCAAAATTATCTAAACAATTAAATATTTTATTTTCTTGTTTTATTTCCGCTTAAAAAACAGGGTGTATTTTTTGTAAACAAGGTCTGGTGGCCCTAAAATGTGTAATGTTGGGTAAATTTTGTGTTAATGTGTTGGTCTTAAGTAAAACTAAGACGTAACATTGAATTGATTGACAAAGTATACTTTATACTTTAAAAAACACTCAAATGAAGTGGGGACATTTTTGACCCCTGAGGACAACAGCTGTATGGAAATCGGGAGGACATTATGAGGGTTAAAAATCCGTGGCTGTTGCCTGATGTTGGGCCCACAGAGGAAAACGACTCACTAACTCTTCTTCACTTCCTCCTTAAACATGTGGAAGGAGAGCAAAGTGCTGCCAGACTCTTATTTCTGACAGGAACAGAAGAAACCACAGCAAACTGTCCCAGTTATTCATCTTCATCACAATCTATTCATTTCTGATGGTGTCTTCAGTCTGAGGGTTTGAAGTTTCCATGTCTGTGTGATGTGTGGTGTGAAGGCTGCTGGTTAAACTGGGACTCACTGTTTAAAGCACTGAGTGCTCATAGAGAGATGCTCCATGAGTCCCAGTACAGACTACAAACATGGTGGAAACTTAGCTTTGATATCCACACACTCTGCACGTCTGTGAGTAACTGTGATGAAGATGTGCAGAGATCTGTGTCCAAACAGGAGAAAGACTGTAAAGACTCTGTGCTTCTAACAGCCTCTGTTAACATATATGAGGCTGTTTGTTGTTGTTGCCATGGAGCTTTTCACTGTTTGGGTCAGCAGGTCATGTGATCAGGTTTGTTCTGCTGGACGATGGTTCAGTGTCAGGGTTTGTTTGCATTCATCAATAAATATCTAAATAAATCAAAGACTCCATGTTTGTTCTTTCATCATGTGACCTCTGCTCATCCATCTCTGTGTGTATCAGGATACATTTAGTTCATAATACACAGAAAAATCAGAGTTATTACCTGTAATAAATGTGAAAGATTCCTGCAGTGATAACCAGGCAGGACTGAAACACATCACAGCTGTCACCACGGTAACAGCACCGTCCATCCACAGGTGAGGGGAGGAGCAAAAAGAGGGACTTTCACCATTTTATACTAAAAACACTCGACTAATGTTTGTAATATGAAACAAATAAGCCCACATTAATGTGAGCATTTATTAAATAATAATAATAATGATTTCCTCCTGATCTCATTTCCATAGCAGAGAAAACTGTGGTGTATATTGAGGTGGAGGGTGTGGTCTATGGCTCAGGTGTAGAGTGAGGGTGGGGTGCACCACAGCAGCATGCTGGGACTGCTGAGGGTGGAGGAGGGAGTGATGATGACATCAGAGCTGCAGCAGTCAGCAGCACAGAGACCAGTGAACACACAGTCTGTTCATCTTTGCATAGATACAATATATAGCACAATATTGACTGACAGAGACACGCTGTGTGAGCTTCCACAGATACACTGACGTCAGCATCCAGAGTCCTCCTGCTGCTCCCCCCTCAGAGCCCCGTGATCAGCACCAACACATTCAGTTAGATGACAGAGTCCAGCTGCAGCTAGAATCAGCTCTGTGAACAACAGCACAGCGTCAGTGTTTCACACTCAGTGAAAGGAGGAAACAGCAGAAGAACACCATGTGTGCTACGTTTCCCAGGACACACTACAAACTGCACAAATACAGAGCAGCACGTGGAAGGACCTGGAGCTGCATTTAAAGAGAAAAGACAGCGTGATGTCCTGTATGGACAGGTGGAAGGAACCAAGTCCTCAGCTGAAACACTCGTGTTTGTCCACAGACAGGAAACACAGCAGGAAACAAAGAAGCTCATGGATAACACACTTACTGTCAGTCACAATGAGGCTGGAGCCAAACACAGAAAGGTGTTTTTGTCCAGATGAGCCCAGAGAAGAAACACGAGTGTTCACAGACATCAGAAGCTCAGAGAGGTGAAACATGAGGTTGGAGTCCTCGTCAGCATCCAGAAGAGCTGCTGTGAAACCCTGAGTACTCATGACAGACTCTGATGGCACAAACACATCATGATTCAAACAGAAAGACAAACATGGAGCTCCTGATCCTCCTGCATGAGAACAAGCTGACATGAGCGCTGTGTCTGAGAGTGTCTCCCTGTCACAGTGACAATAACACAGCTGCTGCTCACAGTCATTAAACTGACCTGAGGTCAGCTGCTAGGACGTCTCTGTGCTCCTTACATATGAACCATGTGACCTCACATCAGTGCTGTGGATGACTGTAGTCATAGAAGAGTAGAGCTGTAGCAGGTGGTGTGAGGAGGAGGAGGAGGTGGTGTATTCTAGTTAACGCAGTACTGAAACACTCCAGCAGAGGGCGCTGTTAAGTCCTTATTGTAACACAGTTACTGTGTGCAGTTATACTTCATACATAATCTGCACTTATTTCAATCAGACATGCTGTCAGTAAATGATTGGTTTCTATTGATTCTACTTCCTGTTGACTAGTTTGATGACAGTGAAACAATCACAGCTGATTGTGTGATGATGTCACTGTTACATTCAGTGTGTGTGACATCATGTTAGTGCAGCTGATAACAGCCTGGTTCTGTTAGAAACACATGAACGTGTCCATAGATCAGTGTGTGTTTAACATGAGAGCTTCAGCCCTGCTGATGTGTTCAATAAAGACATGCAGGAAAACTGATGAGACTCTGAAATAACTCTTTATATTTATAATGTAACTCTGCATCAAAAGAACAACAAAGGATCCCAGACAGCTTTATGTCAACAAAGACGATTCTGATGTTTCTGTGTTTCTAACAGTTTGACATTATTAGGAAACAGACTGCAGTGAACAGGATTTATAAAGAGCTTATATATAAAGATATGACAGCTGTTTGTTGATCACTCTGTGTTTGGACCTGATCAGTCCAGCTGTTTACTTGAAATATGTTCATTTACCTGTGACGTTATATTTATGTTCTTGTCTCTGTTGAAAAACACATTTTAATGTCCCTCAGATTTTTCTCCCAGATGAATAAATATAAAAATGACACAAACTGACTGCAGCTGCTTTTTGTCCTTTCTGTCAGAAACCTTCATGTGACTCATGAGAGACAGGTTTCAGCTGTTTGTGACAGATCTCTTTCACTCCTCTTTCAAAGAGGCCATCTATGTCCACTGTGAGCGACCATCTTTGAACAGAGGCGGTGGTTTACGACACCAACTGTCTGCCATCTATAATCCAGTTTTGAGTTCCCTCCCCAGACGCCTTAACGCCCACTCACATCCTGGGCCATCTGACCTCAGGAATTCACATGACAAGGTGGGGCCAGGTTTCACAATGGGCTCACCCGAAACCCTGGCTGATTAGGTCCCACACCCGCTTTCACACCTTGGCGCATGTGATTAGAGGATCACCAGGGGGTCCTTTGTCCCTCCTTGGGGGGATACTCCCACTGGGTTTAAATCTGGGACTCTCGGCCATTTGACCTTAGAACTGAAGAAGCTTCTCGGATGAGAGGTGAAACGTCTTCAAGCAACTTAAAGAAGTCCAGACGCTTTTCTTTGCAAACTCCTTTGACTACGATGACCTGGATGAATGAGAACCTTCACAGACAAAGACCTCCAAGTCATTAACTTGCTCGCTTCAGCTCCTACAACCAAATGCAAACAGTAGGGAAGAGGGTTAGCTCCACCCACCACAACTTCCAAGCTAGCAAGAATGATCTATTCATGCTAGCATAGACTGTGCCTGTAACACATCTGTGGCACACACGTACTACACATTTACAGCATCTAGCAAAGACACAATGATGACAATAACTGAACTAAAAACACAATCAGAAACATCAGGGTGGCTAAATATACATTATATGTGTGTTGTACAGTGTTGGCAAAGAAATGACACCGACCTCTCCCACAGGGGGATTGTAGAAAAGGGGAGGGGCCAAAGGGGTACCCCAAAATTTACAGGGTTGCACCAAAGAAGAAGAATGAGGAGGGGCTCCAACTGATAATGAACATAAGTGCAGACTTGGAGGTCCTGAAAGTATAAAAGGACCAGTTTGGGTCTGGTTCCATTAATAAACTACACACTAATGCTCACTATTGTGTAGTTATTATAAAGTGCGACTAAATCCTCCCTCTGGATGGGAAGAGTCCATGTGTCAGTATTCAGACACCTGGCTTGGGTTTCTGCAGCTAATGTGTCACCTGTGAGGACTCTGAGACAAACCCACAGCATGCAGGTCATTTCTACATCTGTTGGTGTGTCCTCAGTTTCCCAGCATGCCTTGGCTGTGCTCATGGAAGTGAATGAGGGGGAAAGATCTGTCCTGCTGCCCTGTCAGTACTCGGATTTCATACCTGGTGATCTCAGAGGACAAAAGCAGCGTTACAGCGGCGCACATCGATGAGAGCTGATGCTCTCAACACTTCAGACCTCCGCCTGTCTCTGAGAAAACCAACAATGGCTGTCAGCAGCAACTACACCTGCTCCACCAGTGCTGGGAGAGAAGAGCTGAGACTGACAGCTCTTTGTACAGGTCAGTACTGTAGAGGTCAGAGGTCAGTTTGCTGACAAACCATTTAAAAACATTTTGAGCTAAAATCCATGGAAGTCACAGAGGAAAGAAGAGACACTGCAGAGAGGATCCAGAATATTTGATGTTTTCTGATGACAGTTAAAGTTTCCAGCTATCAAAAAGTGTAACAGCGCAGCCTTCATGTCCTTTCAGTTCTCCATCATTAATGATGACTGTCCGTTATAAATCATGTTGGCTAGTTTTCCAACTCAGTCCATGTCTCCAAAGCAAACTTCTGTCCCACACTTTCTGTGCTGAGTCTTCAGGGATTCTTTTCACTTGGTGCTGAACTAACTTTAATGAATTGGGGCTCCAAAGAAACCCCAGCCCTCCCTAAACAAGGCTAACAAGCAATGCAACAACTCTTTGGGCTCTCTGTAGTGTAGCTATGATCACAATCAGCTGACCACAGATATGCACACATGACACCTTCATGACAGACACTTACTATATGCACAGCATATGCATGAGGACTGACTATAAATATCTACAGAGCCACTTCCTCTATCTGCTGGTGGTACATACCTGTCCTTCCATCATGGCTGCTCTCCTTGCTCCTCCTCTTTCTCTGCTTTCTGCTGTCTGAGGTTTTCACTAAGTACACGGTCAGTTGTGGCTGATGTCTGTGGTCTCGTCCTGAACAGTGGTTCTGCTGACACTCACTGGTCCTCTGACTCGTTCCTTCCTCGTGTCAGTGCTTTCAGTCTTCTCCTTTGGCGAGCTCATTATCCCAGCTGGGTATCTGATCAGGGCGGCAAGGCGCAGGTGTTGATTGACCACAGTCAGATCCACCTACAAGCATCTTGAGGGAAACATCCTGGTGGCAAAAGAAGCTGAAAGTCACTGTAGAGTGTAGCTA
Organism: Oreochromis niloticus; assembly: GCF_001858045.2. Lineage (NCBI taxonomy): Eukaryota > Metazoa > Chordata > Actinopteri > Cichliformes > Cichlidae > Oreochromis > Oreochromis niloticus. Next base: position 6,760 of record NW_020327465.1, on the reverse strand, counting down.
GCATACAGCTAAAGCTAAGTCATTTCAAATAGTTCTGTTCAATTCTAGTTATCGGTCACGTCTGAGCAACAACAGGAAGTGCTGTGGACTTTTGGAGGAACAGAAAGTTCATGTTGATGTCACAGCTCATTGCTCGCCCAGATCTTTGCACATCTGTAGCACACGTGGCTACAGGAAGAGTTTTAGCTCCAACTTTGTTGGTTGGGAGCTGAACATGAGAAATCCTCAACACCAAGACTGATCACAAACACACAGAGCCCCGGGTCCACTCCACAAACTGTATGTGTCGCATTAAAACACAACGTGACCAAACAACTATGTTAATAAGGTGAAAGCTGCTCTGAAGTCATTAGTGACCATCACCTCCTCTGTCTCCACCCGCCTGCAGGCCTTCACCTCCTCATTCATCCACAGTCTGCCTCCCTCTGCTCCATCAGCTGACGTCCTCTGTACAACTACCTGCTGTGTGCACATCTTTGATTTCTTCTTCTTTTATCCTGCAAAGCTCAAACTTCACTATAATACAAAGACATTTCAGAAACGCTGCACTGAGTGAAAGATAACAGCAGTGACCTAAATGAGTCCATCAGGACAGTCAGACAGAAATCTGCTTCCTGTTCCCAGTGTGAGCGTTTGTCAGCCTCACTGATAGAGGACGGCTCTCTCACAGTGTGCAGACATATTTAATGAGTTACTGCTAACAGTCACAGTTCATCGCAGCAGCTGTTTAATATGGACGTGAAAGAATCAGAGATCCAACATGTTCTCTGATCTGGACCCACAGCACTGATCACTGATCACAGAGTCTGTTACACAGACTGACCGTTCTGTGGTCAAACATGAAGGCATCAACGTGACCTCTGACCTTTATCTACAGTGTTTCAGTCTATTTGAACTTTTTACATTGAGCCACATGATCACTGTGATAACATGTGATCATTCAGCCCACGAGTTCATGGATATACTGGAGGAAATGCATCTTTATTAGAAGGACCAGACCACAGACCTCACACACGATGATGGGCCGAGGAGCAGCTCTTTACTCACATCTACTGCTTTTATGTCCTTTTGCTGCTTAATAAAGTTCAGCTTTCTTCTCCTGGGGTTAGGGTTAGGGTTGACAAGCCGTTTGCTGTCCCCATGACTCAGGACCCAACAACGTCGGTGCAGCACTGGACCTGCAGCCGTCTGTCTGAAGGCCTGAAACTCCTCCCACGCTGATCACAGGTGAGCATGGTGACCTTCAGTCTGGGAAACCTGTGATTGTTTATGTCCAGCTCAGCTGTTGGACAGTAAAGAACTCCAGCCAACCTCCAGCAGGGAGAAAGAAAAGTGTCTGTATTATGATTGGTTTTCTCTGAGAGTGATCACAGATCCTGCAGGGTGACTGAACACTCGCACACACTTCCAGCTGTGGAGGCGCAGTGACGGCGCCCTGCAAACATGAATGAACCCTGTGCACTTTGTTTACATGCTGCTTTATGGTCTTTGCTGTAACTGAACTTCATGTCTCCTGAGCACGACCCCGGCGCTCTCCTCCTGTTACAGGATGTGATGTGTCAGATGGGCGTGTGCCCGTGGGGATCTGTGATGTTCAAGGTCGTGTTTCAGCCTCTGCTGGCGTCACAGAAGAGTTAAATCCTTCCTGCGAAGCGAGCGTTTCATTGATGAACAGTCCTGATGGATTGTGATTGGTGAAACTGGAGACTTGCTCCGCCTCCCACCTCGTCCATCATCTTCCTGTGTGTTGTCCCAGTGTGTGTTTGCTTTGATGTGGATGTCAAAGAGTCCTTCACTGATGCAGACGCCTCCTGTCTGTGTGGCTGCTGCTGCTCTGTCTCTAGTTTCTCTGCTTCAGCTTTGGTTTTCTCAGTCTGGAGGAATGGCTGTAATGCCCCCTCATGCTACTTTAGGCCCCGCCCACAGGTAGACAGCGAGACTGTGACATCATCATGTGACACAGTTAAATCTCTCTGTACTTCCTGTTTAGTGACCCCATCATTTAGCACAGCCTCATTAAATCTGCAGTATTTAGATAGTTTACTGGGTCCTGTCCTCACCATCAAACATACTGGTTTGTGTCCTCACACAGTGATGGTTCTGTACTACAGTCGCTGGTCCTATAGAGTTCTTTACCAGGTGGTGCTGAAGAGCTGTCATGGACCCGGGACATGAAGGTGATGTAAGAGGCCCCAGAGATCTGAACCCAGTTCTGCTGGGTCCACGGTCGGTCTGAGAGCACAGCTGAAGTTAAATATACAGGATATAAAGTGAACTGCAAACTAAACTGCAAGCTGCTCTGGATGATAAACTCCTGGAGTTTAGAAACCAGATCCTGAATGAAGAACTTGCTGAGCTCAGAAGTTTTATGATTGTGAACCAGAATATGTATCTTTCCAAACCTCCTTTCTGCTCTGGAAGAAACACTAAACTCAGATGGTTTCAGTAAAGGTATCGTCTCAGAGTTTGATCACACACTGGCGCTGTACTCATCAGAACAGTCGAGGGACGAGACAGCCTGGAGGAAGATTGTGAAAGTGAAACATCAGAAAGTGCTCGGGCTCGTGCTCGCACTACATTTATGAACATCTCAGATGAATCCAGCACAGATGGTTAATGAGAATATATGTGACAGTGCTGGGATGAATACATAGAATCAAATATACCTGATAACTGTGGAAAGTGTTCATAAGCTAAAGGAACATTATTTTATTGTCTGTGGCAGTGTGGGGAAATTCCACGGCTTTGGAAGATGTGGGAACACTGAGTGGAAACATCCACTCTAAGTGGATGTTATTGGATCCCAAACTTTTCCGGATGGGACTGAAAAACATGATTGTATTTCACAGATCGAGCACCAATCAGGAGAAGGAATAAGCTCCAGTTTAAAAAGCAGAGCTCTGAGAACACACACACAGCTTTCATCACTCGTGTCAACAATCTGGATATGACAAGTTGTTGAGTGAAGCTGCAGCTCTGAGCAGTAATATGCACATTTCTGATTGGCTCTGTCATCTTATGAATTGATGCATTTTCCTGTTTGTTTTGGATCAGAGTGACATTTGTTCAAACGAGGAGCATCCACAGCTTTTCTTTGTTCTGCTAATACAGCCTGACTATTGTGTAAATGTAGAAGATGTGCTGATTTATGGCTGTGTGCTGTTCACATGGAATACAACACTGTACAGTGATGTTTCTAAGAGCAAACACAGGAAGTGACCTCACACAGTGTGTGTCAGCTACACAGTAGTGTATCAGTGACTGCTTCAGGAAGTTTTAACTAAACCCTGGGACTAGCAAATCCATGTTTGGATATTTACATCATTTCATTCACACAACATCTTCAGTGATAACATAACAGAGTCTGAATGAAGCTCAGGTGTTGATGCTGCTCCCTGATTGGGAGAATGTGCAGGGACAAGCAGGGGCCTCTTCTCTCTCTCTGCATCTCACCAGTCTCTCACACCTCTCTTGCAGCAGAATCTCCGTTGGGAACTAGGGCAGGTCCAGGGTGTCTGTACACAGGGAAATGACGACCAAGGGGCACTAGATTATTTGTATCCTAGCCAGGATTGCACTGATACAAGTCAAGCAATGATCCAGCGAAGAGAAATTTCACTTCTTCCCTTCACTAGAGGCCAGTTAATGAGACGCAGGTGTTACCCATCTCCCAGTTAAGTAGGCCAAGGGTGGGAGCCCACAATAAACTCCGCCCATGCAACAGAGGGAGAGAGAGAGAAAAGAGGGAAAACACATTACCAAAACCCACATGTAGCAGAAGATTTCTCAGGCAGATCTGCTGGACCATGACACAAACAGTCTTTCAGAGCTGAGCCGTTATCAGTGTGTTCACACTGCAGCTAGAACAAGGTTTCATGTCTCCACACGTCGGCATGTGAACTTTACTCTGACTCAGTAATGACACACACAGAGCTGAGCCCCTCCCACCCAAGTGAAGCTCAGCACAGGTGGGAGCTTCAGGAAGCAGCTCACCTGTGTGTCCGTGTTTAGTGTCCAGGTGTGAAGAAACTGTAAGTTTGCTTTGTTTCCTCCTTTAACAGTTTGTCTTTAGGAACTTTACTGTTTGTTCAGCTCATGTTTGATTTCTTCACACAACAAACTGTGTGTGTTTGTATTTCCGGTCTCTCCATTAAAATCAGTGTGTAATGTTTTCCTGGCTAACATCAGCTGTGTGCAGCTTAGTTCAGCACAAATCTGCCGCTCCATAGTTCACGGTAACGGACTCACAGCTGGACCAACGAGGCCGAGTGTGTCCGCCACTCTGAGCTACGTTCGTGTTTGTGTACTTGTAGTTTGTACTTTGTGAGTTCACTCAGAGCACAGAGGACGCAGTGTACACGATGACATCACAGCTCAGTTGCAGTGTTTTTCTCGCCTTTAAGTCTTTTACTGTGTTATAAAATAAACATATATCCTTAGTGCTTATTTTGTGATTATATTGTTTTATGTATTATAGTAATAAAGGCTTGTAAAGCAAGGCTATTTTTGACTCACAAACTATGTTCTCAGCCAGACTGAAAAACATGAAGTTAGTGTAGAGCTGTACAAACATATTAATAAATACAGGAAACCACACACAAAAAAAGAGGAACTAGTAACATACAAGGAGTTGTTTATATCGAAACTATGTGTAACGTGTAAAGTACCAAAATAACACCTATATGTGACACATTTTTAGCTTCTAATGTTTGAGATTCTGCTTTGGACTGTGCAGGGCTCTCTCTTCCGGAAGATGATTGAATAAAGAATTATAAATGTTTTGACCAGTCCTGAGTCGGGTTTTCTCTGTTCTATCACGGGGATAAAAGAATCGGGTTTAATATTTGGTTTTTCCGCCCCATTTCCTTTGCAAAAGAGAGAACAAATGTGGCCGAAGGTTGGATCTAAAATGAGGCGAACAGAAGGCCGGTCTAAAAAGATTTAAAAGTAAGCACAAGCCAGTTCAAAAAAGCAAATTGTGCATATTGGATGAATTCTAAATTATATGTTCGCTGAGTTGACGATCTTAACTATTAAATTGGCTCAGTAGCGGTAAAACTAAATTTCTGAGAATAAAGGTAAAGCTTTGGGGAAACAATAATGAAATTTTGAGAATGACAGTACTGAGTTAAAGGAAATATGGTATTTCATGGCGAAAGAGAAAAAGAAGTTAATGTGTGTGTTAAGAAAACACAGTAAAATAGGTAATTGGTTATTTCTTTGAGGGCCTTAAATTCCTATTGGTTATAAGGTTGGACCTACAACGATTAAAACCTGCTGTTTGATTTTTGTTTCAAATTAATGTCAGTTATTTTAGGACAGAAGTTAGACTTCTTCTAGTAAGTGCATAAGTTCAGGAGTGGGAACCCCCTACCTTTTACAGACTGCGACCCTTCTTAATAACCAGTGATTGAAGAATCACTTTGCCGTTCAGAACGGCATATGCACTTTTTTGGGCAGCAAAGGTTGGACCTTGGGTGTATATTAAAACTAACTTTGTTATGACACATGAACACTGCTGCAACTATGAATCAAGATCAGGAATTTAGGGGTTTCAAAAAACGTTGAAACCAAGCACACCATTGTTTTTCTTGTGACATTACCAATAAGTTTGATGTGTCACATGGCCCTCTTCCTATTGAAAAAACAAAAGTTGTATCCAAGGTGGCCGACTTCTAATTGGCCACCATAGTCACCACCCATTTTGAGGAGTTTGCCCCCTCCAATATACTAATGTGCCACCAATATTTTTCATCACTGTAGTGACTGTTGTGGTAAATTATTATAGCCACTGTAGAGGCTATATTAATAAGCTATATTATATTAATAAGTTCTCTCTTTCTCTTATATTTAATATAACCACACTATGGATGGACAAGCACCTGTTTTTATGCATTTTTGTTGGTAACAACAAGTGTAAGGGCAGTATAGCACAGTATAACACTTGAAAGACAACATACTACATAATACCACATAGTATTAGGTAGCGTGGCTCTGCTGTCATCTTGTTTGTTTGGCACATAAACCTTTCACAATAAAGCTCAAGATCCTGTTGAGACTTTTCAAAATAAACGGAATCCGGTGAAAGAGGATGCAGAGTGTTTACGGGTGAGAAGCAAAAAAGAGCCGTCAGGTGCTAAAAAATAAACCTTAGATTCAAACGTTAGAACAGGCTTTTCCCCGCAGCACGCTGTGTAATAAATACTCACAAAGAAAATACAAAGAACTTATGTCAAAAAATGTATCTTTTCATGCATTGGTCAAAACACTCGATTCCAGGTACACAACTCCCCACTGGAAACACTTCACACAATTTGAGTTCCCCGAGATTCACAGAATTGACAGAAAATGTTACATTTCTGTGATTTATATCATTATTGGGATGGTAGATGTCTTATATCGGGATATGAGATTTTGGTCCTATCGCACACCCCTACTATCACCTCTGCTCTCCTGCTCACTAACTGCAGCCTGAGCGTGGTCGCTGGTCCACCTACTGTCAGACTTACACATCTGTTTGACCATAAGCAGTTATAGTGTCAACAACTGTTGGAGGTTGGAGGTCTTTATAATTACAGTGCAGGTGGATGTATAGATGTAGTAAAGAATTGAATTAAACCTGTTGGCTTCTGTCTGTTTAAAAATCCTTTGTTATAAATGTTATGACAATATAAATGTTTGTTATATTGAATCTGCTTCAACAGGAAGTAATTACAACAACAACACAAGTTTTTGCATTGTTTATTCACGCTGACTTCAT
>NW_020327464.1:55000-58722 GCF_001858045.2 Oreochromis niloticus | reverse complement strand
GCTTGTGCCAATATATCTTCAGACATCCCTGATGCTCACAATTCAAGAATTTTTTTCTCACCTATTACCGTTTGGCCATCAATTACATTTGTTTGAGGGTAGGAAATTGGTGCCTTGCTCAGATCTCTTCAGATTTCAAACTCTGGAAATTAGGCACTTTTTTCTCTCGTCATATCTTTTTGATGGATTTCCACAGAGACCTGAAAATTCCCATGACTGTTCACCAAAGCCTGCTGTTTCTTACGGTGAAAAATGATTTTGATGCTCCATATAGATTTAGAGTTACAAAACGTTGTTTGAGGGCAGGTCAAGGCAGTTTTGCTTTGCCTCTACTCAGTTACAGTGTGTTACAAGTCATATATCTTCAATAATTTATATTTTATCTCTGAATTATGAAGACCTGCAGATTCCCCATCTCTTCTGAACAAAACGGTGTCAGAATGACCGTTCTAGCTCCTACGGTTAGGAAATTATGGCCATTTGTTCGAGGGGAATCCTGAATGTGCGAAATACACTGAAGAAAACCCATACCTCTCTCTGTGTCTGTGTGTGTAAGTGCTGATTACAGCAGGTGCAGCCAATTTAGCTGACCTAGATATACCAAGCCCAGACTCTTAACAGCCCCTGTACACTTTGCTCTCTGTGTATGTGTGTGTGAGTATCAATATTTCTCCCATGTTAAAGTATTACTCCTCCATAATAGTATTTGTGCTAAATCAAAGTACTTCTACTACATCTTAGTACTTCTGCTCAATCATAGTATTTCTGCTAAATCATAGTATTTTTGAAAAATCATGGTGTTTGTGCCAAATCATGGTTTTGGGGCAAAACCATAATATTTATTTTATGTTATAGTATTACTACTAAGTGGAGGAATGTGTGTTATGTTATAGTATATTTGCTGAATATAGTGTATCTGCCAAATCATAGTATTTATCCCAAATCATAGTATTTCTGCCATATCATCGTATTTGTGCCAAATCATGGTATTTTTTTGCCCAAATCATGATATTTGTGCCAAATCATGGTATTTTTTTGCCCAAATCATGATATTTGTGCCAAATCATGTTATTTTTGTCCAATTAAAATTTCTCTTATGTTATAGTATTACTACTAAGTCGTAGAATTTTTGTTATGTTACACTATATCTGCTGATTATAGTATATGTGCCAAATCATAGTATTTATAGCAAATCATAGTATTTGTGCCCAAATATAGTATTTCTGCCAATTTTTAGTATTTGTACAAAAACATAGCATGTCTGCAAAATCATAGTATATCTGTTGTGTTATGGTATTACTACTAAGGCATAGTATTTCTACGAAATCATAGTATTCCTTCAAAATCATAATATTACTGCAGTTTCATAGTATTTGAGCAAAATCGTAGTATTTGTCCTAAAACATACTATGTCTGCAAAATCACAGCATATCTGTTATGTTATAGTATTACTACTAACGCATAGTATTTCTACCAATAGTATTCCTTCAAAATCATAGTATTACTGCAATTTCATAGTATTTGAGCAAAATCGTAGTATTTGTGCAAAAACATACTATGTCTGCTAAATCACAGTATATCTGTTATATTATAGTATTACTACTAAGGCATAGTATTTCTACCTAATCATAGTATTCCTTCAAAATCATAGTATTACTGCAATTTTGTAGTATTTGAGCGAAATCGTAGTATTGGTGCAAAAACATATTGTCTGTTAAATCACAGTATATCTGTTATGTCATAGTATTACTACTAAGGCATAGTATTTCTGCCTAATCATGGTATTCCTTCAAAATCATAGTATTACTGCAATTTCATAGTATTTGAGCAAAATCGTAGTATATGTGCAAAAACATACTATGTCTGCAAAATAACAGTATATCTGTTATGTTAAAGTATTACTACTAAGTCACAATATTTCTGCCAATTCGTAGTATTTGTACTAAATCATGGTACTTGTGCCAAATCATAGTATTTTTTGCAAATCATAGTATTCGAACCAAAACATAGTAGTATTTGTACAAAATCATAGTATTTCTTCTAAATCATAGTATTTCAATCAAATCTCAGTAGTTGTGCTGAAACGCAGTATTATTGCCAAATCATAGTATTTGTACTGAAACATGGTATTTGTGCCAATAAGAGTATTTGTACTAAATCATAGTACTTGTGCCAAATCATAGTATTTCTGCCACATTGTGCTAGTTGTGCAAAAACATAGACTGTCTGAAAAATCATAGTATATCTATTATGTTATAGTATTACTACTAAGTCGTAGACTCTCTATTTTGTTATAGTATCTCTGCTGAATACAGTATATGTGCCAAATCATAGTATTTCTAGCAAATCATAGTATTTGTGCTAAAACATAGTATTTCTGCCACATTATAGTATTTGTGTAAAACCAGAATGTTTTGTAACTCCAAAAAACGGCGTTTTTCTCCTCTCACCGCGATCTATTTCTTGACTGTTCATGTCTCTGTTTTTCAGAGACCTTTCCAGGTGGCGCAATCAGTAATGACATGGCTCTGCAGCTCAAAGGTTGTGGGTTCAATCCCACCTTGTTCAACATTTTTTTGTTCACTACAAATTCCATACACTATCACAGACCACTAATTCATATTCATCGTTTATTACATTTCTGCAAACTTTTTAGCAGCCTGATGAAGCAGACAGAAGCAGTACCTCTGATTGGTGAATTAGAGCAGAACCAGGTTGTTCTGCCTCTTTTCAGCAGAAATTCTGCTCATTCACCTCTTATCAGCGCAACGTTCTGCTTCGTTGCCTCTTTTCTGCAGAAATTCTGCTGATTCACCTCTTTTCTGCAAAATTTTCAGCCTTTTCACTTCTTCTCAGCACAATTCTCACCAGCTTCTGCTCATTTAGCAAAATTGTCAGTTTCTCAATCTCTTGTTTTTGTGAGAATGAGTTTGGTTCAGTGAGATGAGCAGCTGCCTGGAGACAAGACGGGCCATGTTCAAATTTTGTTCTGACTCTTTTCAGCAGAAATTCTGCTGATTTGCCTCTTTTCTGTGCCTTTTTACCACTTTTCAGCACAAATCCCAGCTTTTTCAGCTGTTTTCAGCAAAAACCTCTTTTCAGCAGAATTCTGCTTATTCACCTTTTCTGCAAAATTTTCAGCCTTTTCACCTCTTATTAGCACAAATCTCAGCTGTTTTCAGAAAAAACCTCTTTTGAGCAGAAATTCTGCTGATTCATCTCTTTTCAGCGCAACTTTTTGCATCTTTACCTCTTTTCAGCAGAAATTCTGCTGATTCACCTCTTTTCTGCAAAATTTTCAGCCTTTTCACCTCTTATCAGCACAATTCTTAGCAGCTTCTGCTCATTTCAGCAAAATTGTCAGTCTCTCCACCTGTTATTTGTCAGAATGACTTTGGCTCAGTGAGATGAGTGGCTACCTTGAGATCAGGAGGGCCAGGTTCGAATCCTGCTCAGGGCAATGTTTTTTTTTCCCACCACCATACAACTTTTTGCAAGTTTTCATCTTTTTCAGCTTTTCAGCAGACAGCTTAGGCGTTAAGGCATCCACACAGCATTTTCGCAGGAAATGCAAATTTTTCTAGTTTTTATTCTAGTTGCTTCCGTACGTTTTTTGGACTTTAACTACTTTAACAATTTTCAGCCGATTTTCACCGTTCAAATTTTAAACTATTCAGCTTTTTCTGCTAACGACTGCTATGACTTTTGGTATTTATAACTGT